>NC_057803.1:98316533-98318838 GCF_018294505.1 Triticum aestivum
GGGGGGGGTTAAATAATATGACCCTCGGGCTCCGGAAACCCAAGGGAAAACTAGGCTAGGTGGCAAATGGTAAAACCAAGGTTGGGCATTGCTGGAAAAGCTTTAATCAAGGCGAACTATCAAGGGGTTCCCATTATAACCCAACCTCGTAAGGAACGCAAAATCCAGGAACATAACACCGATATGACGGAAACTAGGGCGGCAAGAGTGGAACAAAACACTAGGCGAGAGGCCGAGCCTTCCACCCTTTACCAAGTATATAGATGCATTAAGATAACATGGCAATATAATGATATCCCAACAAGTAAATAAATGTTCCAACGAGGAACGGCCTTCAATCTTCACCTGCCACTAGCAACGCTATAAGAGGGGCTGAGCAAAGCGGTAACATAGCCAATCAATGGTTTGCTAGGACATGGTGGGTTAGAGGTTTGACGTGGCAATTTGGGAGGCTTGAAAGCAAGTGGTAGGCATCGTAGCATTGGCATAGAAAAAGAGCGAGCAAACTAGTATAGCAAAGATAGTAGTGATTTCGAGGGTATGATCATCTTGCCTGCACAGTTGTTAGAGTTGACTGGATCCTCGAAAGCAAACTCAATGGGCTCCTCCTTAGCGAACTCGTCTCCCAGCTCTACCCAAACAAGACAAACAAGCAACAAGGACACAATCAACCACGTGCAAGGAAAAAACAAAATGATGCAAAGATGATATGCTATGCGGGATGCGATGCGGGATGCTAATGCAAGATATGACAAGGAATGCATGAACCTGGCCTCAACTTGGAAATCCAAGTGTGCCACTGGAAATATGAGATGAAATCTCTTGAAAACGATATAAAGAACGCCGTAATCGGAGTTACGGTTTGGAAATGGCAAGCGATTCAAATATGACACCGACCTGCGATTTACAGCAAGTAGCCATCTAAATGCAATGAGATGAACATGCTACAGCACCCAAACATGACAACAAAATACATGGCAGGGATGCATTCAAGATGCTTAACAAAAGTCTAGCACTGAGCTACGGCCAATTCATCCATTAACAGGTTCAAACAAGCATGGCAAAAATGCATATGGCAAACAAATTTCAGACTTGGTGAAATTAACACTTGTCTGGAATTTCAGATCAGGTAGCCCACTTCGGAGCAACAAAACTATATGCTACAGGACCTGAACATGGCAAAGTAAAGGATGGCATGGAGCTACTCAAAGAGCTTAACAAAAGTCCCTTAGTGACCTTGAGCCAAAAGGGATCAGAAAATACAATTGCAAGCATGTGAACATAGCAAAAACATAATCAGGTCACAGACTTAGTGAAAAACTGGCACATGCTGAAATATAACTCAAGTAGGCATGTTTACGAGCTCGATGCACTCACTACAGAGCAAGTCATGATAAGATAAGCATACATCCATTAAGAACACACAAAATGCAAGCTAGACATGGCAAGAACAATAGCATAGCATGCACGGATCCACTACAACATCATCGGCAAAATTGCAAACAAGTTGACAATCTGCCCAGATTCACAAAGTAGCAAAAGTAGAGCTCGATTGGCTCAAGCTAGGGTGCTCCATAATTGCAAACAAAGACATGTATGGATAGAGCACTACAATATTAACAAAACATCCTTACTGATCATCCTCAAAAGAGGCACGGATCACTAGGAAACAACATGAACATATGACAACATGAGATAAACAGCTCAATGACTTAGTGGAATTGCTAAGTCCCTGAAAACAGAATTAACAAGTGCACCACTTTGCGAGCTTGTGCAAGTCACCACACACATCACAAAAATACATGGGTTGCACCTCTGGAAATATGACAAAACCCTTAACAAAACATATGTAGAGCATCATGGCATATCAAGCACACAATAATCATGGCAAAAATGACAAAAAGCTAAATGGAGCAGCAGATCTGACAATTATCTCAAGTAGCCCTCTTATAACAGCATTTCGGGCATCAAGATGAACTCAAATGAAAATGATGCAATGGAATTAAATGATGTACTCTCAGAGATGAACATTTTGATATGCTATATGCATGAATCGGAGCTACGGATGCAAAGTTACGAGGCTATGAACATGGGCACTTGGATCTGGAATTTTGGGACTTGGAGGAAAAATCAACCTCGCGGATCTAGGGTTTACTATTCACGGCACGCAATCTACTGTTCATCAACGACGAAACCGAGGTCGCCAGCGAGGAGAGGAGGCCGGGCGGTGGGGCGGCGAGGCGGCGAGGGAAGGCGGCGGGGCGCGGCTCCGGGCGGCGCCGACTCGGGCGGCGTGGAGCTCCGG
>NC_057803.1:98319285-98328916 GCF_018294505.1 Triticum aestivum
GGTGGAGCGCGGCGCCGGCTCGGGAGGAGAAGGGCGGCGGCGGCTGAGCCCCGAGTCGGGCCGGGAGGGTCGGGGACGGGCCGAGCGTGCCTGGCGCGGCTGAGGCGGCGAAGTGGTCTGGGGGCGCCACGTGGCAGCTCCCGGTTGGCGGCAGCGGAAGCGTCCGGCCCGGACGGACGTGTCCGGCCGGCGCAGAGGTGATTTTTAGGGTTAGAGGAAGGGGGAACCGCGAATTTTCGGGGAGAGACTTTAAATAGAGGTAGAGGGAGCTAGGAGAGTCCAAATGAGGTGTGGTTTTCGGCCACGCGATCATGATCGAACGCTCTAGACGATGGAGCAGGTTTAGGTGGGTTTTGGGCCAAATTGGAGGGGTGTTGGGCTGCAACACACACGAGGCCTTTTCGGTCCCTCGGTTAACCGTTGGAGTATCAAAGAAAGTCCAAATGATATGAAACTTGACAGGCGGTCTACCGGTAGTAAACCAAGGCCGCTTGGCAAGTCTTGGTCCAATCCGGAAATTTTTAATCCCCACACACAAAAGAAAGGTAGAATTGACCACCGGAGGAGAACGAAGCGCCGGAATGCAAAACAGACAACGGGGAAAATGCTCGAATGCATGAGACGAACACGTATGCAAATGCAATGCACATGATGACATGATATGAGATGCATGACAACGAGAACAAAACACGGAGACAAAAACCCGAACCCAAGAAAACAAATTACTTAACGCCGGAAACGACAAGAGTTGGAGTACAAATTGGGAAAGTTACATCCGGGGTGTTACAACACTCCACCACTACGAAAGGATCTCATCCCGAGATCTAGGACTGAAAGAACGCCGGGTACTCAGAACGGAGGTGATCCTCGCGTTCCCAGGTAGCTTCACGGTCGGAATGGTGTGACCACTTGACTTTGAGAAATTTGATTGAGTTGTTGCGAGTCTTCCGTTCAGTCTCTTCAAGAATAGCAACTGGGTGCGCACGATAAGAGAGATCTTCTTGGAGCTCAATGTCCTCGAAGTTGACGGTGCGGTCAGGAATCTTAAAGCACTTTCGAAGCTGAGAGACATGGAACACGTCATGAACATTTGCAAAATTTAAAGGAAGCTCGAGTTGATAGGCAAGGTCGCCTCTCTTGCTGACAATCTTGAAAGGTCCCACGTATCTGGGGGAAGCTTCCCTTTGATACCGAAGCGATGAGTACCTTTCATAGGAGAGACGCGGAGGTAAACATGATCTCCGATCTCGAAAGCCAAATCACGGTGCTTACTATCATAGTAGCTCTTTTGACGGGATTGGGCTGCTTTGAGGTTATCATGAATGACTTTGCACATTTCCTATGCCTCTGTGATTAAGTCATTACCCAAAAGCTGACGTTCACCGGTTTCAGACCAGTTGAGAGGGGTACGACACTTCCTGCCATACAGAATTTCAAATGGGGCCTTGCCCGAACTTGCTTGAAAACTGTTGTTGTAGGAGAATTCAGCATAAGGAAGACAATCCTCCCATTTCATGCTGAAGGAGATCACACAAGCCCTGAGCATATCTTCAAGAATCTAGTTGACACGCTTGACTTGACCGCTAGTTTGAGGATGGAAAGCTGTGCTGAAGCGGATGTTGGTGCCCATGGCCTTCTGAAAAGAATCCCAAAACTTTGAGGTAAAGATGCTGCCACGGTCTGAAGAGATCACTTGTGGAATACCGTGCAGAGAGACAATCCGAGAGGTATAGAGTTCCGCCAATTGAGCTGCGGTGATCGACTCTTTGATAGGCAGAAAGTGAGCCACTTTGGTGAGTTTGTCGATGACAACGAATATAGCATCATTGCCACGCTTGGACTTTGGAAACCCAGTGACGAAGTCCATCTCAATGTGGTCAAACTTCCATTCTGGAATGGAAAGAGGTTGGAGGAGACCTGCTGGCCTTTGGTGTTCTGCCTTCACTCTTCTGCAGACATCACATTCATTCACGAATTGAGCAATCTCACGCTTCATTCGAGTCCACCAATAAGCCTGCTTGAGGTCCTGATACATCTTCGTGCTCCCAGGGTGGATGGAGAGGAGAGAATTGTGAGCCTCGTTCAAGATCACTTTACGGAGGTCACCTTTGGGTACAACAATACGATCCTCGAAGAAGAGAGTGTCCTTGTCATCAAGGCGGTAGCACTTGTACTTGGGTTGACTCTTGGCAATCCCAATCTTCACCTTTTTCATCATAGCATCAAGAAGTTGAGCCTCACGAATCTGATCTTCCAAAGTAGGAGAGACTTGAAGGTTGGCGAGGAAACCTTGAGGAACAACTTGCAGATTAAGTTTGCGGAAAGCTTCACAAAGCTCGGGTTGATAAGGATTGAGAATCAGACTGTTGCAATAAGCTTTCCTGCTCAATGCGTCAACAATCACATTGGCCTTGCCTGGAGTATACTCAATACTCGGATTATACTCTTGAATCATTTTGACCCATCGAGTTTGCCTGAGGTTGAGATTAGGCTGAGTGCAGATGTACTTGAGACTCTTGTGATCAGTGAAAATGTCCACTTTTCTTCCCAATAGAAGATGTCTCCAAGTCAAAAGAGCATGCACAACTGCCGCCAACTCGAGATCATGAGTGGGGTAGTTCTTCTCATTAGGCTTCAACTGGCGAGAGGTATAAGCAACAACTTTCTTCTCTTGCATCAATACTGCGCCAAGACCTTGGAGAGAGGCATCACAAAAGACCTCGTACGGCTTGGATTCATCAGGTGGAGTCAAAACTGGAGCAGTGATCAATTTCTCTTTCAAAGTGTTGAAAGCAATATCACACTCCGGAGACCAAACGTACTTGATGTGCTTCTGGAGAAGATTTGAGAGAGGCTTCACGATCTTAGAAAAGTTTTCAACGAATCTTCGGCAGTAGCTTGCGAGACCGAGGAAGCTATGGAGTTGCTTCACGTTCTGAGGAGGTTCCCAATTCACAATTGCAGACACCTTCTCAGGATTCACGGCAATGCCCTTGGCAGAGATGATATGACCAAGATAAAGAACCTCATCGAGCCAAAATTCACACTTGGAGAACTTGGCGTAGAACTTGTGTTCCCTGAGCTTATCAAGCACCAAACGCAAATGCCCTTGGCAGAGATGATATGACCAAGATAAAGAACCTCATCGAGCCAAAATTCACACTTGGAGAACTTGGCGTAGAACTTGTGTTCCCTGAGCTTATCAAGCACCAAACGCAAGTGCTTGGCTTGATCTTCCTTATTCTTCGAGAAAACCAGAATGTCGTCGAGATAGACCAAAACGAAGTCATTGGTGTAGGCGTTGAAGATTAAGTCCATTATGCGAGAGAACGTCGGTGGAGCGTTGACGAGGCCAAAAGACATGAAAGTGTATTCATATGAACCATAGCTTGTCCTGAAAGCCGTCTTTGGAATATCTTGCTCACGGATTCGAATCTTATGATAACCCATACGGATATCAAGATTGGAGAATACTTGAGCACCTTTGAGTTGTTCGAACAGCTCATTGATGTTGGGAAGTGGGTATTTGTTCTTGATAGTCTTCTTGTTCAATGGACGGTAATCAACACAAAGTCGGTCCGTTCCATCCTTTTTCTTCACAAAAAGGACACCACAACCCCATGGAGAATAACTAGGCCGGATGAGACCCATTTTCTCTTGAATATCGAGTTGCTTCTTCAGCTCCTTCAACTCTTCAGGTCCGAGCTTGTAAGGACGCTTGCACACAGGTTCCGCACCAGGCTCAAGATCAATAATGAATTCAACTGGCCGGTGCAGAGGCATTCCTGGAAGCTCTTCTGGAAAGACGTCTTGATATTCGCAAACGACTGGAATTTGCGAGATAGCATCCAGTTCACCCTTCTCATTAAGAGAAAACAGACGGACGGTATCATCACGAGTGGCAAAGACAATTACATCCTCAGACGAATGAGTCAATTGAATCTGCCTTGCAGCACAATCAAGATGTGCCTTGTTCTTAGAAAGCCAATCCATTCCGAGAATAAGATCAATATCTGAGTTGCCAAGAACCACCGGAGAAGAGAGAAACTTGTAGTCCCCCAAAGTGATAGTAGCATCCGGAGCCATCATTTTGGTGTTCATGAAAAAACCCGGAGAAGAAACCGCTATCGGCTTAGGCAAATCAATAGTATGCACATCATGCATGGATGCAAAAGGCTTCGATACAAACGATAAGATGCACCGGTGTCAAAAAGAACTCTTGCGGGAATGTCATTAACAGGAAGGTTACCCATGATCACATCTGGTGAGTCCTCTGCCTGAGCTGTATTCAGCAAGTTGACCTTGGAGGACTTGGGGTTATGCTTGACCACAGCTGTACTTGCCGATCTGACAGGAGGAGGTGGAGGAAGACGCTTCTGGTTGAAACACTTGTTGGCATAGTGACCCTTCTGTTGGCACTTGTTGCACGTGACCTCTGAAAGCGGACAGTGATACGGAGCACTCGATCTTGGAGCTTGAGACGAAGTCTTGTTCTGAAAGCCAGGGTTGGGTGGGTGGGAAGAACCACTGCCACCTTTGCTCTTCTGCTGATATGACTGACGGAACGGAGGAGGAGGAAGCCAATACTTCTGCTGCTTGGCCACTTGAGTAGAGGAAGAAGGAGTAACATCTCTGACTCGTTTCTTGGAAGCATCACACCTCAAATGAGCAGCCTCTTGCTTCAGTGCCATGTTGTAGAACTCATCGTATCTCAAGGGCTCGAAGAGAACAAGAGCTAGCTGAATTTCTTCTCCGAGACCACCCCTGAACTGATATATCATGCTCTTCTCATCAGGGACGTCCTGCTTGGCAAAGCGGGCGAGCTTCTAGAACAACTTGTTGTAGTCATAGACAGACAACGAGCCTTGCTTCAGGTTGCGGAATTCCTCACGCTTACTTTCAACCACGCTCTGGGGAATATGATGAGCTCGGAAATCTTGACGGAAATCATCCCAAGTGATAACACGTCCACCTCTGGAGTCCTTGTACTGTTGGAACCATTCTGCAGCTTGATCTTTGAGTTGGAAGGAAGCGAACTTGACAAAGTCCTCAGGCTTAACATTACTGCACTCGAAATGCTTGCACAGATCCACTAGCCAATCGTCAGCATCGGTTGCCTCAACACAATTGCTGAAAGTCTTTGGCCCGTTAGCAAGGAATTGGTTGAGTGTAGCAAAGTGATTCTGATTGTTGCCTTAGTTCCCTTGGTTGCCTTGATTGCGCTCTTGAAGAATTTGCATGATCAACTGTGTGTTTGCATTGGTTGCGGCCATCACAGCTTGCCATGCCTCCGGAGGAGGGGGAGGTGGTGGCGGATTAGGATTCGGAGTCGTGCGTGTTGGAGGAGCCATCCTGAAGAGGTTGACATCCATTACACATTGACAGACAAATATTGAAGCTGAATCCAACGGAATGAAAATTGCAACATATAGTCTTCACATCCGAACAAAATGAACGAATGCATTCCTCTTGAAATGGTCACATATCCATAAATTGAGAAGCCACGTAGAATTAAGGTAGAGAAATAAATCAACAAGGTACGGATCAAGAACGAATAATCGGTAAGAAATCCCAATCTCAAACCAATATCCGTGGAAGAAGAAACTAGACCTACTAGAATTCCCACCTATGAAACTCCCGAACCTTTCCGGTTATGCAATCAGGTGTTGCGGATACAGGGGAAGCATAATATCTCACCCAAACTAGCAAATCCTACATCCAACTGTATCCATCCTTCAACACATAACCCAGAAACCTTGGAAAACCATCTACCTCAACCTTCGAAAAGCATCCGTTATACAAGTTATGGCGATACTCCCGAACTCCCGCCCTAGTACTGGGTGGCGTCGAGGTTATCTCACCAACGAACTGCATAAAAGAGATTTTCGATGTCGGCGTACTAAGCTCAGGCATTCCAGAACTGCAACGATAAAATTATGATGACAACACCTCAGAGCTCAACTCCCTGGGACACTTCCACTAAACCCCTGACAGGAGGCACCAAGACAATGTTCTCATCATAAAACCATCGGAACGATTCCAAGATACCCGCATGATCCTAAATTTTTTTAGTGAAATTTGAGAAGAGAAGAGTCAAAACTCTACGTCAGGATGCCTTACCAGAGCGATGAGGAGACTGGGAAGTAAAAGAATTCCTAAACTCCCCGATATATAATTCCTAAATGACTCAAAACATTTTTCTAGACACAACTCGGCTGCTAAAAACGATCAAGCAATGGGGCTCCTAAGGTCGGGGAAGGCTCTGATACCAACTTGTAACACCCTCGATGCGACTATATCTCCCACGTGTCGAGGCACGACTTAGAGGCATAATCGCATTGAAGGCATATGTAACAAGTTAGGCAATCTTCACAACATCCCATGTAATATGAATAATAAAAGGGGAGATAACATAGTTGGCTTACACTCGCCACGTCAATCAAGTACATAAATAACATTACATCATCCAAACACTCATGGCTCGACTATGGCGCCAAAATAAAAGATAACCCAACATGCGACACGGTACCGATCACCCCCAACTGCGCACCACTACTGATCAACAGGAAAGGAAACATAGTAACGTTGAGAGTCTTCATCGAACTCCCACTTGAGCTCAAACGTGTCTCCTGGAGCGGAATCATCAGGCCCTGCATCTGGTGTAATAGTAATCTGTGAGCCATAGGGACTCAGCAATCTCGCACCCTCGCGATCAAGACTATTTAAGCTTATAGGTAAGGCAAGGTAAACATGTGGAGCTGCAGCAAGCGACTAGAAAATATGGTGGCTAACCTGTTCGCAAAAGAGAGCGAGAAGAGGAGGCAAAGCGCGAGCGAGAAACTAGAGAGCAACCTGCGCAAACATTACTCCAACACCGTGTCCGCTTCCCGGACTCCGCCGAGAAGAGGCCATCACGGTAACACACTCAGTTGATTCATTTTAATTAAGTTAAGGTTCAAGTTATCTACAACCGGACATTAACAAATTCCCATCTGCCCATAACCGCGGGCACGGCTTTCGAAAGTTCAAATCCCTACAGGGGAGTCCCAACTTAGCCCATGACAAGCTCTCACGGTCAACGAAGGAATAGACCTCCTCCCAAGACGTTCCGATTAGACTCGGTATCTCGGTTATTCAAGACACTTCAACAGGTTAAAACAAGACCAGCAACACCGCCCGAATGTGCCGACAAATCCCGATAGGAGCTGCACATATCTCTTTCTCAGGGCACACTCAGATGAACACTACGTACAACTAAAACCAACCCTCAAGTTGCCCCGAGGTGGCGCTGCAAGTGACTCTATTTGGACCAACACTCAGAGGAGCACTGGCCCGGGGGGGGGTGTAAATAAGATGACCCTCGGGCTCCAGAAACCCAAGGGAAAAAGAGGCTAGGTGGCAAATGGTAAAACCAAGGTTGGGCATTGCTGGAAAAGCTTTAATCAAGGCGAACTATCAAGGGGTTCCCATTATAACCCAACCGCGTAAGGAACGCAAAATCCGGGAACATAACACCGATATGACGGAAACTAGGGCGGCAAGAGTGGAACAAAACACTAGGCGAGAGGCCGAGGCTTCCACCCTTTACCAAGTATACAGATGCATTAATATAACATGGCAATATAATGATATCCCAACAAGTAAATAAATGTTCCAACGAGGAACGGCCTTCAATCTTCACCTGCAACTAGTAACGCTATAAGAGGGGCTGAGCAAAGCGGTAACATAGCCAATCAACGGTTTGCTAGGACATGGTGGGTTAGAGGTTTGACATGGCAATTTGGGAGGCTTGAAAGAAAGTGGTAGTCATCATAGCATTGGCATAGCAAAAGAGCGAGCAAACTAGCGTAGCAAAGATAGTAGTGATTTCGAGGGTATGATCATCTTGCCTGCACAATTGTCAGAGTTGACTGGATCTTTGAAAGCAAACTCAACGGGCTCCTCGTTAGTGAACTCGTCTCCCGGCTCTACCCAAACAAGACAAACAAGCAACAAGGACACAATCAACCACGTGCAAGGAAAAAACAAAATGATGCAAAGATGATATGCTATGCGGGATGCGATGCGGGATGCTAATGCAAGATATGAAAAGGAATGCATGAACCTGGCCTCAACTTGGAAATCCAAGTGTGCCACTGGAAATATGAGATGAAATTGCTTGAAAACAATATAAAGAACGCCGTAATCGGAGTCACGGTTTGGAAATGGCAAGCGATTCAAATATGACACCGGCCTGCGATTTACAGCAAGTAGCCATCTAAATGCAATGAGATGAACATGCTACAGCACCCAAACATGACAACAAAATACATGGCAGGGATGCATTCAAGATGCTTAACAAAAGTCTAGCACTAAGCTACGGCCAATTCATCCATTAACAGGTTCAAACAAGCATGGCAAAAATGCATATGGCAAACAAATCTCAGACTTGGTGAAATTAACACTTGTCTGGAATTTCAGATCAGGTAGCCCACTTCGGAGCAACAAAACTATATGCTACAGGACCTGAACATGGCAAAGTAAAGCATGGCATGGAGCTACTCAAAGAGCTTAACAAAAGTCCCTTAGTGACCTTGAGCCAAAAGGGATCAGAAAATACAATTGCAAGCATGTGAACATAGCAAAAACATAATCAGGTCACAGACTTAGTGAAAAACTGGCACATGCTGAAATATAACTCAAGTAGGCATGTTTACGAGCTCGATGCACTCACTACAGAGCAAGTCATGATAAGCTAAGCATACATCCATTAAGAACACACAAAATGCAAGATATACATGGCAAGAACAATAGCATAGCATGCACGGATCCACTACAACATCATCGGCAAAATTGCAAACAAGTTGACAATCTGCCCAGATTCACAAAGTAGCAAAAGTAGAGCTCGATTGGCTCAAGCTAGGGTGCTCCATAATTGCAAACAAAGACATGTATGGATAGAGCACTACAATATTAACAAAACATCCTTACTGATCATCCTCAAAAGAGGCACGGATCACTAGGAAACAACATGAACATATGACAACATGAGATAAACAGCTCAATGACTTAGTGGAATTGCTAAGTCCCTGAAAACAGAATTAACAAGTGCACCACTTTGTGAGCTTGTGCAAGTCACCACACACATCACAAAAATACATGGGTTGCACCTCTAGAAATATGACAAAACCCTTAACAAAACATATGTAGATCATCATGGCATATCAAGCACACAATAATCATGGCAAAAATGACAAAAAGCTAAATGGAGCAGCAGATCTGACAATTATCTCAAGTAGCCCTCTTATAACAGCATTTCGGGTATCAAGATGAACTCAAATGAAAATGATGCAATGGAATGAAATGATTTACTCTCGGAGATGAACATTTTGATATGCTATATGCATGAATCGGAGTTATGGATGCAAAGTTACGAGGCTATGAACATGGGCACTTGGATCTGGAATTTTGGGACTTAGAGGAAAAATCAACCTCGCGGATCTAGGGTTTACTATTCACGGCACGCGATCTACTGTTCATCAGCAACGAAACCGAGGTCGCCGGTGAGGAGAAGAGGCCGGGCGGCGGCTTGCCGGCGAGGAGAGGAGGCCGGGCGGCGGGGCGGCGGACCCGGCCGCGGGGCGGCGAGGCG
>NC_057803.1:98329364-98372652 GCF_018294505.1 Triticum aestivum
GCCTCGTGGCGGCGGCGGCCGAGGCGGTGGAGCGCGGCGCCGGCTCGGGAGGAGAAGGGCGGCGGCGGCTGAGCCTGAGTCGGGCCGGGAGGGCCGGGGACGGGCCGAGCGGGCCTGGCGCGGCTGAGGCGGCGAAGTGGTCCGGGGGCGCCACATGGCAGCTCCCGGTTGGCGGCGGCGGAAGCGTCCGGCCCGGACGGACGTGTCCGGCTGGCGCGGAGGCGATTTTTAGGGTTAGAGGAAGGGGGATCCGCGAATTTTCGGGGAGAGACTTTAAATAGAGGTAGAGGGAGCTAGGAGAGTCCAAATGAGGTGCGGTTTTCGGCCACGCGATCATGATCGAACGCTCTAGACGATGGAGCAGGTTTAGGTGGGTTTTGGGCCAAATTGGAGGGGTGTTGGGCTGCAACACACACGAGGCCTTTTCGGTCCCTCGGTTAACCGTTGGAGTATCAAACGAAGTCCAAATCATACGAAACTTGACAGGCGGTCTACTGATAGTAAACCAAGGCCGCTTGGCAAGTCTCTGTCCAATCCGGAAATGTTTAATCCCCACACACGAAACAAAAGTAAAATTGACCACCGGAGGAGAGCGAAGCGCCGGAATGCAAAACAGACAACGGGGAAAATGCTCGAATGCATGAGACAAACACGTATGCAAATGCAATGCACATGATGACATGATATGAGATGCATGACAACGAGAACAACACACGGAGACAAAAACCCGAACCCGAGAAAATAAATTAACTTAACACCGGAAACGGCAAGAGTTGGAGTACAAATTGGGAAAGTTACATCCGGGGTGTTACACATACCTAGCATAGCAAACTCGCAACTTTTCCCCTCCAGTTCATCTCTCCAAAAACGCGAAACACCGGGGATATTTTCTCGGATGTTTTCCCCCTTCACCAGTATCACCTCATACCGCGTTAGGGCACCCCTAGCACCGCTACTTGTCTTGTCAAACATCGGTATGCATCTTTTTGCATTGTATTCATTGTTTCTTCCCCCTCTTCTCTCCGGTAGACTATGAGACTGACGCTGCTGTTGGTGCCCCAATCGACTACGCTGTTGATGACCCCTCTCTCTTGCGAGAGCAACCAGGCAAGCCCCCCCCCCCCTTGATCACCAGATATCGCCTACTCTTCTCTATACTGCTTGCATTAGAGTAGTGTAGCATGTTACTGCTTTCAGTTAATCCTATCCTGATGCATAGCCTGTCATTGTTGCTACAACTGTTGATACCTTACCTGCAATCCTAAATGCTTAGGATAGGATGCTAGTTTACCATCAGTGGCCCTACATTCTTGTCCGTCTGCCATGCTATACTATCGGGCCGTGATCACTCGGGCGGTGGTCACGGGTATATACTTATATACATAATATATGATACTTGTGGTGACTAAAGACGGGTCGGCTCGTAGGAGTACCCGTGTGTGATTCATGGATTGGGTACGAAAGGACGTTTGTCCCAACGGCCCTCTGAGTGGATCATTGTGGCGGAGCGACAGGGTAGGTTGAGACCACCTAGGAGAGAGGTGGGCCTGGCCCTGGTCGGCGTCTGTGGTTATTTCAAAATAACACGCTTAACGAGATCTTGGTATTTGATCTGAGTCTGGCTACTGGCCTATACGCACTAACCAACTACACGGGAACAGTTATGGGCACTCGACGTCGTGGTATCAGCCGAAGCCTTCGTGACGTCAGCGACTGAGCGGCGCACGCCGGATTGGACTGGAACGCCTGCTAGGCTCGGTCTACTTCCGCCCGCCCTCACAACGTGCAGGTGTGCAATGGGCGATGGGCCCAGACCCCTGCACCATATGATTTAGACCGGCGTGCTGACCTCTCTGTTGTGCCTAGGTAGGGCTGCGACGTGTTGATCTTCCGAGGCCGGGCATGACCCAGAAAAGTGTGTCCGGACAAAGGGGATCGAGCGTGTTGGGAAATGTGGTACACCCCTGCAGGGAAGTTAATCTATTCGAATAGCCGTGATCTTCGGTAACAGGATGACTTGGAGTTGCACCTTCACCTTATGACAACTAGAATCGGATACTTAATAAAACACACCCTTCCAAGTGCCAGATACAACCCGGTGGTCGCTCTCTAACAAGGCGACGAGGAGAGGATCGCCGGGTAGGTTTATGCTACACGATGCTACTTGGTGAACTTACCATCTACTCTCTTCTACATGCCGCAAGACGGAGGTGGCCAGAAGCGTAGTCTTCGACAGGACTAGCTATCCCCCTCTTATTCCGGTATTTTGTAGTTCAGTCCACACATGATACCCTTATTCCATTTGATACCAATGCATACATATGCAGTGTAGCTCCTTGCTTGCGAGTACTTTGGATGAGTACTCACGGTTGCTTTTCTCCCCCTTTTCCCCTTTCCTATATCCGATTGCTGCGACTAGACGTTGGAGTCCAGGAGCCAGACACCACTGTTGATGGCGACTACTACTACTACTCGGGAGGTGCCTACTACTACGTGCAGCCCGCTGACGACGACCAGGAGTAGTTTAGGAGGATCCCAGGTAGGAGGCATGCGCCTCTTTCGATCTGTATCCCAGTTTGTGCTAGCCTTCTTAAGGCAAACTTGTTTAACTTATGTCTGTACTCAGATATTGTTGCTTTCGCTGACTCGGCTATGATCGAGCTCTTGTATTCGAGCCCTCGAGGCCCCTGGCTTGTAATATGATGCTTGTATGACTTATTTTATTTGTAGAGTTGTGTCGTGATATCTTCCCATGAGTCCCTGATCTTGATCGTACACGTTTGCGTGTGTGATTAGTGTACGATTGAATCGGGGGCGTCACATGTTCGTTGTCTCCTACTGGATTGATACATTGGTTCTCAAACAGAGGGAAATACTTACTCTATTTGCTGCATCATCCTTTCCTCTTCAAGGGAAAACCAACGCAAGCTCAAGAAGTAGCAGGAAGAATTTTTGCCGCTGTTGCCGGGGAGATCTATGCCAAGTCAAGACATACCAAGTACCCATCATAAACTCTCATCTCTAGAATTACATTATTCGTCATTCTCCTCTCATTTTATTCTCCTGCACTTCTAAAATGATTTTCGAAAAGATTCGCCTTTTCTTCGCCCCTCTTCCGTTCGTCGTCCTCGTTTGCCTTTTGGGTTGCTCGTTTGCTAGATCTATTTGCCGCACCATGTCTGAAATTGGGGAGGTTATCACTAAAAGATAGTAGTAATGATGAGGGAAATTTTGATGCTTTTGCCAATACTAATCCTCATGAAGAATCTACTATTCCACGCACTAAAAAGCTTCACATAGGTAGCGGCAATATTATTGGAAAAGGGGTTATTCAAGATTTCTTTACTTGTGCCGGCGTGCTTCCCACTTTTGGGTGGATCTATTCTCCATAAAACTAGTAGCCTTGCGGATGCTATATCTTTGCTCGTAGTTGAACTTGAAAGACAATTTGTTCATATGCATCCTTCCATACAAAGGATATTTTTAGAGTTTTCAAATATTGAGCATTCTTCTGTTAAGCGTGCCGCCACTATATTTCTAACTCATGAGTTTAGGTTTATCATGAAAGAAGCTAGTGAAATTTTTGCGCATTATAAAATAGATGGTGGTCATCCTCCCATAGAGGGAATTCTTTTTAATCAAGAGGACATAATGTGTTTACGATCTCTAGATCACGTTGCTTATAATGAAAATTTAAGAAAGAGAGTTCCTACCAATGTTTTAGTTGATAAGATTTCTGAGCTTATTGATAATTTTGCTATACAAAACAAAGGATTGAGTTTCTCTCTTGGACACAAGCTCATGAGTTTTGCCAAAATAATGCTTATAATGATGAGTTGATCATACAATATGAAGGGCCGAAGGAGGAACCAATTCCTCCCGAGATTGATCTTGGGGATTCTTATCCTATTAAATTTAGCCTTTTTGATTAATTTTGCTTACCACAAAGAAAACTTATTGCCGAATGAAGGGAGTATGAGATGAGTTTTCAAGATTTGCCCTATCATTATTACGATAATACTTAGATCTATTCGTGTTTTATGCCTAGCTAAGGGCGTTAAACAATAGCACTTGTTGGGAGGCAACCCAATTTTATTTTTGTTTTTGCTTTTTAGGTTCTGCTTTGCAATAAATAATTCATCTAGCCTCTGGTTAGATGTGGTTTTGTGTTTTAATTAGTGTTTGTGCCAAGTAAGACCTTTGGGATAGCTTACGGTGATAGTTTATTTGATCTTGCTGAAAAACAGAAACTTTTGTGCTCAGGAAAAAAAATCCCATTTTTAACAGAAGCGTGATAAAATATTGATTCTTTTTGCACAAGATAACTAAATTTCTTAGGTTGTACTAATTTTTAAGAATTTTTGGAATTACAGAAGTATTCGAAATATCCAGATTGCTACAGACTGTTCTATTTTTGATAGATTCTGTTTTCTACGTGTTGTTTGCTTATTTTGATGAATCTATGGCTAGTATCGGGGGGTATGAACCATGGAAAAGTTGGAATACAATATATATTACACCAATATAAATAAAGAATGAGTTCACAATAGTACCAAAAGTGGTGATTTATTTTCTTGTACTAACAGAGCTTATGAGATTTTCGGTTGAGTTTTGTGTTGTGAAGTTTTCAAGTTTGGGGTCAGGAGTTGATGGACTATGGAATAAGGAGTGGCAAGAGCCTAAGCTTGGGGATGCCCAAGGCACCCCAAGGTAATATTCAAGGACAACCAAGAGCCTAGGCTTGGGGATGCCGCGGAAGGCATCCCTTCTTTCGTCTTCGTCTATCGGTAACTTTACTTGAGGCTATATTTTTATTCACCACATGATATGTGTTTTTCTTGGAGCGTCTTGTGTGATTTGAGTCTTTGCTTTTAGTTTGCCACAATCATCCTTGCTGCACACACCTTTTTAGAGATACACATATGAATCATGATTTATTAGAATACTCTATGTGCTTCACTTATATATTTTGAGCTAGGCAATATTGCTCTAGTGCTTCACTTATATCCTTTTAGAGCACGGTGGTGGTTTTATTTTATAGAAATTGATGAACTCTCATGATTCACTTATATTATTTTGAGAGTCTCTAAACAGCATGGTAATTTGCTTTGGTTATAAATTTAGTCCTAATATGATAGGCATCCAAGAGGGATAAAATAAATACTTTCATATAAAGTGCATTGAATACTATTAGAAGTTTAATTCCTTATGATTGTTTTAAGATATGAAGATGGTGATACTAGAGTCATGCTAGTAAGTAATTGTAAATTTGACAAATACTTGTGTTAAAGTTTGTGATTCCCGTAGCATGCACGTATGGTGAACCGTTATGTGATGAAGTTGGAGCATGATTTATTTATTGATTGTCTTCCTTATGAGTGGCGGTCGGGGACGAGCGATGGTCTTTTCCTACCAATCTATCCCCCTAGGAGCATGCGCATAGTAATTTGTTTTGATAACTAATAGATTTTTGCAATAAGTATGTGATTTCTTTATGACTAATGTTGAGTCCATGATTATACACACTCTCACCCTTCCACCATTGCTGGCCTCTCTAGTGCCGAGCAACTTTCGCCGGTACCATAAACCCACCATATAACTTCCTCAAAACGACCACCATACCTACCTATTATGGCATTTCCATAGCCATTCCGAGATATATTGCCATGCAACTTTCCACCGTTCCGTTTATTATGCCACGCTCCATCATTGTCATATTGCTTTGCATGATCATGTAGTTGACATCGTATTTGTGGCAAAGCCACCATCCATAATTCTTTCATACATGTCACTCTTGATTCATTGCGCATCCCGGTACACCGCCGGAGGCATTCATATAGATTCATATTTTGTTCTAAGTATCGAGTTGTAATTCTTGAGTTGTAAGTAAATAAAAGTGTGATGATCTTCATTATTAGAGCATTGTCCCATGTGAGGAAAGGGTGATGGAGACTATGATTCCCCCACAAGTCGGGATGAGACTCCGGACGAAAAAAAAGAGGCCAAAAAATGATAGAAGGCCCAAATAAAAAATAAATGAGAGAAAATAGAGAAGGGGAAATGCTACTATCCTTTTAGCACACTTGTGCTTCAAAGTAGCACCATGATATTCATGATAGAGAGTCTCCTATATTGTCACTTTCATATACTAGTGGTAATTTTCATTATATAACTTGGCTTGTATATTCCAATAATGGGCTTCCTCAAATTGCCCTAGGTCTTCGTGAGCAAGAAAGTTGGATGCACACCCACTTAGTTTCTTTTTGAGCTTTCATAAACTTATAGCTCTAGTGCATCTGTTGCATGGCAATCCCTACTCACTCACATTGATATCAATTGATGGGCATCTCCATAGCCCGTTGATACGCCCAGTTGATGTGAGACTATCTCCTTCCTTTTGTCTTCTCCACAACCACCGTCTATTCCACCTATAGTTCTACGTCCATGGCTCACGCTCATGTATTGCGTGAAAGTTGAAAAAGTTTGAGAACATCAAAAGTATGAAACAATTGCTTGGCTTGTCATCGGGGTTGTGCATCATTTAAATATTTTGTGTGATGAAGATAGAGTATAGCCAGACTATACGATTTTGTAGGGATAAGCTTTCTTTGGCCATGTTATTTTGAGAAGACATAATTGTCTTGTTAGTATGCTTGGAGTATTATTGTTTTTATGTCAATATTAAACTTTTGTTTTGAATCATACGGATCTGAACATTCATGCCACCATAAACAAATTACATGGATAAATATGTTAGGTAGCATTCCACATCAAAAATTCTGTTTTTATCATTTACCTACTCAAGGACGAGCAGGAATTAAGCTTGGGGATGCTTGATACGTCTCCAACGTATCTATAATTTTTTTTATTGTTCCATGCTATTATATTATCTGTTTTGGATGTTTTATATGCATTAATATACTATTTTATATTATTTTTGGGACTAACATATTAACCTAGAGCCCAGTGTCAGTTCCTGTTTTTTCCTTGTTTTAGAGTTTCACAGAAAAGGAATACCAAACGAAGTCCAAACGGAATAAAACTTTTGCAATGATTTTTCTTGGACCAGAGGACTTGGAGTGCAAGTCAGAGAAGCCACGAGGTGGCCACAAGGACGGCGGGCACGCCCCCACCCTTGTGGGCCCCTCGTGACTCCACCGACCTATTTATTTCACCTATATATTCTCATATATCCCAAAACCAACAGAGAGAGGCAGAAAAACACTACTCCACCGTTGCAACCTTCTGTTCCCATGAGATCCCATCTAGGGGCCTTTTTTGGTGTCCTGCCGGAGGGGGATTCGATCACGGAGGGCTTCTACATCAACACCATTGCCCTTCCGATGAAGTGTGAGTAGTTTACCACAGACCTATGGGTCCATAGCTAGTAGCTAGATGGCTTCTGCCCTCTCTTTGATTCTCAATACCATGTTCTCCTTGATGTTCTTGAAGATCTATTCAATGTAATACCCTTTTTGCGGTGTGTTTGCCGAGATCCGATGAATTGTGGATTTATGATCAGCTTATCTATGAATATTATTTGAACCTTCTCTGAATTCTTATATGCATGATTTGATATCTTTGCAAGTCTCTTCAAACTATCGATTTAGTTTGGCCAACTAGATTGGTTTTTCTTGCAATGGGAGAAGTGCTTAGCTTTGGGTTCAATCTTGAAGTGTCCTTTCCTAGTGATAGTAGGTGCCGCAAGGCACGCATTGTATTGTTATCATCGAGGATAAAAAGATGGGGTTTTCATCAAATTGCTTGAGTTAATTCCTCTACATCATGTCATCTTGCTTAATGCGTTACTCTATTCTTTATGAACTTAATACTCTAGATGCATGCTGGATAGCGGTCGATGTGTGGAGTAATAGTAGTAGATGCAGAATCGTTTCGGTCTACTTGAAGCGGACATGATGCCTATATTCATGATCATTGCCTTAGATATCGTCATAACTTTGCGCTTTTCAATCAATTGTTCAGCAGTAATTTGTTCACCCGCCGTAATATTTTCTATCTCAAGAGAAGCCAATAGTAAAAGCTATGCCCCCCAGGTCTATTTTCCATCATATAAGTTTTCGATCTACAATTTTAGCTTCCGATTTACTTCCTTTTCAATCTTTTACTTTCCGATCTATAAACCTAAAATACCAAAAATATTTACTTTACCATTTATCTATGTCTATCAGATCTCACTTTTGCAAGTAACCGTGAAGGGATTGACAACCCCTTTATTGCGTTGGGTGCAAGTTGTTTGATTGTTTGTGTAGGTATTCGGTGACTTGTTCATTGTCTCCCACTGGATTGATACCTTGGTTCTCAAACTGAGGGAAATACTTCCTCTACTTTGCTGCATCACCCTTTCCTCTTCAAGGGAAAACCAACGCAAGCTCAACAAGTAGCAGGAAGAATTTCCAGTGCCATTGCCGGGGAGATCTACGCCAAGTCAAGACATACCAAGTACCCATCATAAACTCTCATCTCTTGTATTACATTATTCACAATTCGCCTCTCGTTTTCCTCTCCCCCACTTCTAAAACGATTTTCAAAAAGATTTGTCTTTTTCTTCGCCCCTCTTCCGTTCATCGTCCTCGTTTGCCTTTTGGGTTGCTCGTTTGCTAGATCTATTTGCCACCACCATGTCTGAAATTGGGGAGGTTATCACTGAAAAACATAGTAGTAACGATGAGGGAAATTTTGATGCTTTTGCCAATACTAATCCTCATGAAGAATATACTATTCTACACACTAAAAAGCTTCTCATAGGTAGCGGCAATATTATTGGAAAAGGGGATATTCAAGATTTCTTTACTTGTGTTGGTGCGCTTCCCACTTTGGTGGTTCGGCGGTGGCTCGGCGAGGCTGGGCGGTGACGAGGTCACAGTGGTGCTCCGGTAGCGTTTGGCACAGCGGTGCGGCGGCGACAAGGAGGCACTGAGGCGAAGGGGCAGAGGAGAAAGAGAGAGTGGGAGGAGGCGCACATGCATTTGGCTTCCCCCTCCCCTCTATTTATACGATGACGAATGAGTCATGGCGACTCTTCGGGGGAGTGGGATTTACAGCTCCTACGTCCCATGTGCCATCGCAATATTTGCGCATTATGGCGTGCAATTGATAAACAATTTTCGAGGGTAGAGTATTCAACCCAAATTTATTGATTCGACACAAGGGGAGCCAAAGAATATTCTCAAGTATTAACAGTTGAGTTGTCAATTCAACCGCACCTGAAAGACTTAATATCTGCAACATAGTATTTAGTAGCAAAGTAATATGGAAATAACATAGCAGCGGCAAAAGTAATAGTATTGGTTTTGTGGTGATTGTAACAGTAGCAACGGTAAAGTAACTAAGCAAAGATCAATATGTGAAAAGCTCGTAGGCAATGGATCAGTGATGGATCATTATGTCGGATGCGATTCCTCATGCAACAGTTATAACATAGGGTGACACAGAACTAGCTCCAGTTCATCAATGTAATGTAGGCATGTATTCCGAATATAGTCATACGTTCTTATGGAAAAGAACTTGCATGACATCTTTTATCCTACCCTCCCGTGGTAGCGGGGTCCTATTGGAAACTAAGGGATATTAAGGCATCGTTTTAATAGAGTACCGGAACAAAGCATTAGCACTTAGTGAATACATGAACTCCTCAAACTATAGTCATCACCGGTAATTGTCCCAATTATTGTCACTTCAGGGTTAACGGATCATAACACATAGTAGGTGACTATTGACTTGCAAGATAGGATCAAGAACTCACATATATTCATGAAAAAATAATAGGTTCAGATCTGAAATCATGGCACTCGGGCCCTAGTGACAAGCATTAAGCATAGCAAAGTCATAGCAACATCAATCTCAGAACATAATGGGTACTAGGGATCAAACCCTAACAAAACTAACTCGATTACATGATAAATCTCATCCAACCCATCACCGTCCAGCAAGCCTACGATGGAATTACTCACGCACGGCGATGAGCATCATGAAATTGGTGATGGAGGAAGGTTGCTGATGACGATGGCGACGGATTCCCCTCTCCGGAGCCGCGAACGGACTCCAGATCAGCCCTGCCAAGAGAGATTAGGGCTTGGCGGCGGCTCCGTATCGTAAAACACGATGAATCATTCTCTCTGATTTTTTCTCCCTGAACGTGAATATATAGAGTTGGAGTTGAGGTCGGTGGAGCATCAGGGGGCCCACGAGACAGGGCGCCCCAGGGTGGTGGGCGCGCCCCCACCCTCATGGACAGGGAGTGGGCCCCCTAACATTGATTTTTCGCCAATATTTTTTATATAATCCAAAAATATTCTCCGTGAAGTTTCAGGTCATTCCGAGAACTTTTTTGTTCTGCACAAAAATAACACCATGGTAATTCTGCTGAAAACAGCGTCAGTCCGGGTTAGATCCATTCAAATCATACAAGTTAGAGTCCAAAACAAGGTCAAAAGTGTTTGGAAAATTAGATACGATGGAGAGGTATCAGCAATCAATGTGCCCCGGAAGGGCAACAGATCCACATGCGCCGAGGCCGTGTAATGGCGGGCCTGGGCCTGCGGCAGAGTCCCATCGCACACGTGGGCTGGCAGGTCGGGCCGGCCTGCTGGCGACACGTGGCAAGTGAGCAAAGGGTGGCTGGCGCGCTACCCGGTGGCGTACCCCTCGCGCCTGCCACAACGATTCAAATTCACTAGTCGGTCGGCTTCGCCATGGCCGGCCCCTGGCACGCGGCTTCTTCAAGTTGGACAACATGAAGACACAAGATCTCCTGGAGGAGGAAACTACTCGGGCACTCCGGCTTCGAGCCATGGCGCCTCACCATCTTCAGGGACTATTGTCAGGGGGGGTGTACCCCAGGTAGCCTCATCCACACCCAATAACATTTCAAGACATGGATGGGTGTTAGAATCATTACTATGTAATCTAGATTATTGACTCTAGTGCAAGTGGGAGACTGAAGGAAATATGCCCTAGAGGCAATAATAAAGTTGTTATTTATATTTCCTTATATCATGATAAATGTTTATTATTCATGCTAGAATTGTATTAACCGGAAACTTAGTACATGTGTGGATACATAGACAAATAGAGTGTCCCTAGTATGCCTCTACTTAACTAGCTCGTTAATCAACGACGGTTAAGTTTCCTAGCCATAGACATGTGTTGTCCTTTCATGAACGGGACCATATCATTAGAGAATGATGTGATGGACAAGACCCATCCGTTAGCTTAGCATAATGATCATTTAGTTTTTCTGCTATTGCTTTCTTCACAACTTATACATGTTCCTCAGACTATGAGATTATGCAACTCCCAAATGCCGGAGGAACACCTTGTGTGTTATCAAACGTCACAACGTAACTGGGTGATTACAAAGATACTCTATAGGTGTCTCCAATGGTGTTTGTTGAGTTAGCATAGATCGAGACTAGGATTTGTCACTCCGTGTATCGGAGAGGTATCTCTGGGCCCTCTCGGTAATGCACATCACTATGAGCCTTGCAAGCAATGTGACTAATGAATTATTCATGGAATGATGCATTACGGAATGAGTAAAGAGACTTGCCAGTGACGAGATTGAACTTGGTATAATGATACCGACGATCGAATCTCGGGCAAGTAACATACCGATGACAAAGGGAACAACGTATGTTGTTATGCGGTTTGACCGATAAAGATCTTCGTAGAATATGTAGGAGCCAATATGAGCATCCAGGTTCCGCTATTGGTTATTGACCGGAGATATGTCTTGGTCATGTCTACATAGTTCTCGAACCCGTAGGGTCCGCACGCTTAACGTTCGATGATGATTTGTATTATGAGTTTCGTGTTATGATGAATCGAAGTTTGTTCGGAGTCCCGGATGAGATCACGGACATGACAAGGAGTCTCAAAATGGTCGAGACATAAGGATTCATATATTGGAAGGCTACATTCGGACACCGGAATGGTTCGGGTCGTTTCGGATAAGTTTCGGAGTATCGGGGGTTACCGGACCCCCCCCCCCGGGAGGTTAATGGGCCACCATGGGCCTTAGTGGAGAAGAGAGTGAAGGAAATATGCCCTAGAGGCAATAATAAAGTTATTATTTATTTCCTTATATCATGATAAATGTTTATTATTCATGCTAGAATTGTATTAACGGGAAACATGATACATGTGTGAATACATAGACAAACATAGTGTCACTATTATGCCTCTACTTGACTAGCTCGTTGATCAAAGATGGTTATGTTTCCTAGCCATAGACATGAGTTGTCCTTTGATTAGCGGGATCACGTCATTAGGAGAATGATGTGATTGACTTGACCCATTCCGTTAGCTTAGCACTTGATCGTTTGGTTGCTATTGCTTTCTTCATGACTTATACGTGTTCCTATGAATATGAGATTATGCAACTCCCGTTTACCGGAGGAACACTTTGTGTGCTACCAAACGTCACAATGTAACTGGGTGATTATAGAGGTGCTCTACAGGTGTCTCTGAAGGTACTTGTTGAGTTGGCGTATTTTGAGATTAGGATTTGTCACTCCGATTGTCGGAGAGGTATCTCTGGGCCCACTCGGTAATACACATCACTATAAGCCTTGCAAGCATTGTAACTAATGAGTTAGTTGCGGGATGATGTATTACGGAACGAGTAAAGAGACTTGCCGGTAACGAGATTGAACTACGTATTGAGATACCGACGATCGAATCTCGGGCAAGTAACATACCGATGACAAAGGGAACAACATATGTTGTTATGCGGTTTGACCGATAAAGATCTTCATAGAATATGCTGGAGCCAATATGAGCATCTAGGTTCCGCTATTGGTTATTGATCGGAAACGTGTCTCGGTCATGTCTACATTATTCTCGAACCCGTAGGGTCCGCACTCTTAAAGTTTGGTGACGATCGGTATTATGAGTTTTAGTGTTTTGATGTACCGAAGGTAGTTTGGAGTTCCGGATGTGATCATGGACATGACGAGGATTCTGGAAATGGTCGATACGTAAAGATTGATATATTGGACGGCTATATTCAGACACCAGAAGTGTTTTGGATTGTTTCAGAGAAAACCGGAGTGCCGGAGGGGTTACCGGAACCCCCCGGGGAAGTATTGGGCCTTAGTGGGCCTGAGGGGAGAGAGAGGGCAACAGCCCAGGAGGTGGCGCGCCCCCTCCGATGAGGAGTCCGAATTGGACTAGGGGAGGGGGCGCGGCCCCTCTTTCCCTCTCCCTCTCCCTCTCTTTCCTTCCCCCTTCCCTCTTCCTAGTTGGACCAGGAAAGGATGAATCCTCTTCCTAGTAGGAAGAGGATTCCTACTCTCCTTGGGGCGCACCAAGGCTGGCCAGCCTCCCCCCTTGATCCTTTATATACGGTGGCGGGGGGGGGGGGGCACCCAAAGACACACAAGTTGATTGTTCCAAGCCGTGTGCAGTGCCCCCTCCACCATAATCCACCTCGATCATATCGTAGCGGTGCTTAGGCGAAGCCCTGTGTCGGTAGCATCATCATCACCGTCATCACGCCGTCGTGCTGACGGAACTCGCCTGTGAAGCTTTGCTGGATCGGAGCTCGGGGGACGTCATCGAGTTGAACGTGTGCAGAACTCGAAGGTGTCGTGCGTTCGATACTTGGATCGGTTGGATCGTGAAGACGTACGACTACATCAACCGTTGTGCTAACGCTTCCGCATTCGGTCTACGAGGGTACATGGACACACTCTCCCCTCTCGTTGCTATGCATCACCATGATCCAGTGTGTGCGTAGGAATTTTTTTGAAATTACTACGTTCCCCAATAGTGGCATCCGAGCCTGGTTTTGTGCATAGATGTTATATGCACGAGTAGAACACAAGTGAGTTGTGGGCGATACAAGTCATACTACTTACCAACATGTCATACTTTGGTTCGGCGGTATTGTTGGATGAAGCGGCCCGGACCGACATTACGCGTACGCTTATGCGAGACTGGTTCTACCGACGTGCTTTGCACACAGGTAGCTGGCGGGTGTCAGTTTCTCGAACTTTAGTTAAGCCGAGTGTGGCTATGCCCGGTCCTTGAGAAGGTTAAAACAACACTAACTTGACAAAATATCATTGTGGTTTTGATGCGTAGGTAAGAATGGTTCTTGCTCAGCCGATAGCAGCCACGTAAAACTTGCAACAACAAAGTAGAGGACGTCTAACTTGTTTTTGCAGGGCATGTTGTGATGTGATATGGTCAAGACATGATGCTATATTTTATTGTATGAGATGATCATGTTTTGTAACCGAGTTATCGACAACTGGCAAGAGCCATATGGTTGTCGCTTTATTGTATGCAATGCAATCGCCTTGTAATGCTTTACTTTATCACTAAGTCGTAGCGATAGTCGTAGAAGCAATAGTTAGCGAGACGACAACAATGCTACAATGGAGATCAAGGTGTCGCGCTGGTGACGATGGTGATCATGACGGTGCTTCGGAGATGGAGATCACAAGCACAAGATGATGATGCCCATATCATATCACTTATATTGATTGCATGTGATGTTTATCTTTTATGCATCTTATTTTGCTTAGATCGATGGTAGCATTATAAGATGATCTCTCACTAAATTTCAAGGTATAAGTGTTCTCCCTGAGTATGCACGATTGCGAAAGTTCTTCGTGCTGAGACACCACGTGATGATCGGGTGTGATCAGCTCTACGTTCAAATACAACGGGTGCAAGACAGTTTTGCACACGCGGAATACTCAGGTTAAACTTGACGAGCCTAGCATATGCAGATTTGGCCTCGAAACACTGAGACCTAAAGGTCGAGCGTGAATCATATAGTAGATATGATGAACATACTGATGTTCACCATTGAAAACTACTCCATCTCACGTGATGATCGGACATGGTTTAGTTGATATGGATCACGTGATCACTTAGATGATTAGAGGGATGTCTATCTAAGTGGGAGTTCTTTAATAATTTGATTAACTGAACTTTAATTTATCATGAACTTAGTACCTGATAGTATTTTGCATGTCTATGTTATTGTAGATAGATGGCCGGTGCTGTTGTTACGTTGAATATTAATGCGTTCCTTGAGAAAGCAAAGTTGAAAGATGATGGTAGCAATTACACGGACTGGGTCCGTAACTTGACGATTATCCTCATTGCTGCACAGAAGAATTACGGCCTGGAAGCACCGCTGAGTGCCAAACCTGCTGCAGGAGCAACACCAGACGTTATGAACGTCTGGCAGAGCAAAGCTGATGACTACTCGATAGTTCAGTGTGCCATGCTTTACGGCTTAGAACCGGGACTTCAACAACGTTTTGAATGTCATGGAGCATATGAGATGTTCCAGGAGTAGAAGTTAATATTTCAAGAAAATGCCTAGATTGAGAGATATGAAGTCTCCAATAAGTTCTATAGCTGCAAGATGGAGGAGAATAGTTCTGTCAGTGAACATATACTCAAAATGTCTGGGTATCATAATCACTTGACTCAACTGGGAGTTAATCTTCCTGTTGATAGTGTCATTGACAGAGTTCTTCAATCACTGCCACCAAGCTACAAAATCTTCGTGATGAACTATAATATGCAAGGGATGAATAAGACAATTCTCGAGCTCTTCGCAATGCTAAAGGTAGCGGAGGTAGAAATCAAGAAGGAGCATCAAGTGTTGATGGTCAACAAGACCACCAGTTTCAAGAAAAAGGGTAAAGGGAAGAAAAAAGGGGAACTTCAAGAAGAACAGCAAACAAGTTGCTGCTCAGGAGAAGAAACCCAAGTCTGGACCTAAGCCTGAGACTGAGTGCTTCTACTGCAAACATACTGGTCACTGGAAGCGGAACTGCCCCAAGTATTTGGCAGATAAGAAGGATGGCAAGGTGAACAAAGGTATATGTGATATACATGTTATTGATGTGTACCTTACTAATACTCGCAGTAGCACCTGGGTATTTGATACTGGTTCTGTTGCTAATATTTGCAACTCGAAATAGGGGCTACGGATTAAGCGAAGATTGGCAAAGGACGAGGTGACGATGCGCGTGGGAAATGGTTCCAAAGTCGATGTGACCGCGGTCGGCACGCTACCTCTACATCTACCTTCGGGATTAGTATTAGACCTGAATAATTGTTATTTGGTGCCAGCGTTGAGCATGAACATTATATCTAGATCTTGTTTGATGCGAGACGGTTATTCATTTAAATCAGAGAATAATGTTGTTCTATTTATATGAGTAATATCTTTTATGGTCATGCACCCTTGAGGAGTGGTCTATTTATATTAAATCTCGATAGTAGTGATACCCATATTCATAATATTGAAGCTAAAAGATGCAGAGTTGATAATGATAGTGCAACTTATTTGTGGCACTACCGTTTAGGTCATATTGGTGTAAAGCGCATAAAGAAAATCCATTCCGATGGACTTTTGGAATCACTTGATTATGAATCACTTGGTACTTGCGAACCATGCCTCATGAGCAAGATGACTAACGTGCCATTCTCCAAAACTATGGAGCGAGCAACAGATTTGTTGGAAATCATACATACTGATGTATGTGGTCCAATGAATGTTGAGGCTCGCGGCGGGTATCGTTATTTTCTCACATTCACAGATGATTTGAGCAGATATGGGTATATCAACTTAATGAAACATTAGTCTGAAACATCTGAAAAGTTCAAAGAATTTCAGAGTGAGGTAGAAAATCATCGTAACAAGAAAATAAAGTTTCTATGATCTGATCGTGGAGGAGAATATTTGAGTTACGAGTTTGGTCTTCATTTGAAACAATGCGGAATAGTTTCGCAACTCACGCCACCCGGAACACCACAGCGTAATGGTGTGTCCGAACGTCATAATCGTACTTTACTAGATATGGTGCGATCTATGATGTCTCTTACTGATTTACCGTTATCATTTTAGGGTTATGCTTTAGAGACGGCTGCATTCACGTTAAATAGGGCACAATCTAAATCCGTTGAGATGACGCCTTATGAACTATGGTTTGGTAAGAAACCAAAGTTGTCGTTTCTTAAAGTTTGGGGCTGCGATGCTTATGTGAAAAAGCTTCAACCTGATAAGCTTGAACCCAAATCTGAGAAATGTGTCTTCATAGGATACCCAAAGGAGACTGTTGGGTACACCTTATATCACAGATCCGAAGGCAAGCATTGTAACTAATGAGTTAGCTGCGGGATGATGTATTACGGAACAAATAAAGAGACTTGCCGATAACGAGATTGAACTAGGTATTGAGATACCGACGATCGAATCTCGGGCAAGTAACATACCGATGACAAAGGGAACAACGTATGTGGTTATGCGGTTTGACCGATAAAGATCTTCGTAGAATATGTAGGATCTAATATGAGCATCCAGGTTCCGCTATTGGTTATTGACCGGAGACGTGTCTCGGTCATGTCTACATTGTTCTCGAACCCATAGGGTCCGCACGCTTAAAGCTCGATGATGATCGGTATTATGAGTTTTAGTGTTTTGATGTACCGAAGGTAGTTCGGAGTTCCAGATTTGATCACGGACATGATGAGGAGTCTCGAGATGGCTGAGACGTAAAGATTGATATATTGGACGGCTATATTCGGACACCGGAAGTGTTCCGGATGGTTTCGGAGAAAATCGAAGTGCCGGAGGGGTTACCGGAACCCCCCAGGGAAGTATTGGGCCTTAGTGGACCTGAGAGGAGAGAGAGGGCAGCAGCCCAGGAGGTGGCGCGCCCCCTCCCATGAGGAGTCCGAATTGGACTAGGGGAGGGGGCGCGGCCCCCCTTTCCCTCTCCCTCTCCCTCTTTCCTTCCCCCTTCCCTCTTCCTAGTTGGACTAGGAAAGGATGAATCCTCTTCCTAGTAGGAAGAGGATTCCTCCTCTCCTTGGGGCGCACCAAGGATGGCCAGCCTCCCCCCTTGATCCTTTATATACGAGGGCGGGGGCACCCAAAGACACACAAGTTGATTGTTCCAAGCCGTGTGCGGTGCCCCCTCCACCATAATCCACGTCGATCATATCGTAGCGGTGCTTAGGCGAAGCCCTGCGTAGGTAGCATCATCATCACCGTCATCACGCCGTCGTGCTGACGAAACTCCCCTGTGAAGCATTGCTGGATCGGAGCTCGCGGGACGTCATCGAGTTGAACGTGTGCAGAACTCGGAGGTGTCGTGCCTTCGGTACTTGGATCGGTTGGATCGTGAAGACGTACGACTACATCAACCGTTGTGCTAACGCTTCTGCATTCGGTCTATGAGGATACGTGGACACACTCTCCCCTCTTGTTCCTATGCATCACCATGATCTTGTGTGTGCGTATAATTTTTTTTGAGAGAGGGCCGACTAGAGGTGGCACGCGCCCCCTTGCCCAGTCCGAATTGGACAAGGGGAGGGGGCGGTGCCCCCTCCTTCCTTATCTTCTCTTCCTCCTTCCCTTCTTCTCCTACTTAGACTGGGAAAGGGGGGACCGAATCTTACTTGGACCGGGAGTCCAAGTAGGACTCCCCCCATGGCGCGACCCCCTAGGGTCGGCCGCCTCTCCTCCACCCCTTTATATACATGGGAGGGGCCACCCCAAAGACACACCAAGTCTTCTCTTAGCCGTGTGCGGCGCCCCCTCCATAGTTACACACCTCGATCATATCATTGTAATGCTTAGGCGAAGCCCTACGCCTGTAACTTCATCATCACTGTCATCATGTCGTCGTGTTGATGGAACTCTCCCTCGGCCTCAACTAGATCAAGAGCTTGAGAGACATCATCGAGCTGAATGTGTGCTGAACGGAGAGGTGTCGTATGTTCGGTACTTGGATCGGTTGGATCGCGGAGGCGTTCGACTACATCAACCGCTTTACTAAACGCTTCCGCTTTTGGTCTACGAGGGTATGCAGACACACTCTCCCCGCTTGTTGATATGCTTCTCCTAGATAGATCTTGCATGATCGTAGGAATTTATTTTGAAATACTGCGTTCCCCTACAGTGGCATCCAAGCCAGGTCTATGCGTAGAAGTTAGATGCACGAGTAGAACACAATGAGTTGTGGGTGATAATAGTCATACTGCTTACCAGCAATGTCTTACTTTGATTCGGCGGTATTGTTGGATGAAGCGGCCCGGATCAACATTACATGACCGCGTTCATGAGTCTGGTTCTACTAACGTGCTTCGCACACAGGTGGCTAGTGGGTGTCTGTTTCTCCAGCTTTAGTTGAATTGTGTTTGACTACGCCCGGTCCTTGTTGAAGGTTAAAGCAGCACACTTGATGAAAAATCGTTGTGGTTTTGATGCGTAGGTAATAATGGTTCTTTCTAGAAACCCGTAGCAACCACGTAAAACTTGCAACAACAAAGTACAGGATGTTTAACTTGTTTTTGCAGGGCATGTTGTGATGTGATATGGTCAAGATGTGATGATATATAAATTGTTGTATGAGATGATCATGTTTTGTAACAGTTATCGGCAACCGGCAGAAGCCATATGGTGGTCGCTTTATTGTATGAAATGCAATCGCCATGTAATTGCTTTACTTTATGACTAAGCTGTAGCGATAGTCGGAGAAGCAATAGTTGGTGAGACGACAACGATGCTACGATGGAGATCAAGGTGCCAAGCCGGCAATGATGGTGATAGTGACGGTGCTTTGGAGATGGAGATCAAAGGCACAAGATGATGATGGACATATCATATCACTTATTTTGATTGCATACGATGTTTATCTTTTGTGCATCTTATTTTGCTTAGTACAGCGGTAGCATTATAAGATGATCTCTCACTAAATTTCAAGGTACAAGTGTTCTCCCTGAGTATGCACCGTTGCTACAGTTTATCGTGCAAAGACACCACATGATGATCGGGTGTGATAAGCTCTACGTTCATATACAATGGGTGCAAGCCAATTTTGCACAAGTAGAATAATCAGGTTAAACTTGACGAGCCTAGCATATGCAGATATGGCCTCAGAACACTGAGACCAAAAGGTCGAGCGTGAATCATATAGTAGATATGATCAACATAGTGATGTTCACCATTGAAAACTTCTCCATCTCACGTGATGATCGGGCATGGTTTAGTTGATATGGATCACATGATCATTTAGATGAGTAGAGGGATGTCTATCTAAGTGGGAGTTCTTAAGTAATATGATTAATTGAACTTTAATTTATCATGAACTTAGTACCTGATAGCATTTTGCATGTCTATATTGTTGTAGATAAAGGCTCGTGCTACTATTCCTTTGAATTTTAATGTATTCCTAGAGAAAGCTAAGTTGAAAGATAATGGTAGCAACTACACGGACTGGGTCCATAACTTGAGGATTATCCTCATTGCTGCACAGAAGAATTACGTCCTTGAAGCACCGCTAGGTGCAAAGCCCGCTGCAGGAGCAACTCCAGATGTTATGAACATCTGGCAGAGAAAAGCTGATGACTACTCGATAGTTCAGTGTGCCATGCTTTACGGCTTAGAATCAGGACTTCAATGACATTTTGAACGTCATGGAGCATATGAGATGTTCAGGAGTTGAAGTTAATATTTCAAGCAAATGCCCGGATTGAGAGATATGAAGTCTCTAATAAGTTCTACAACTGCAAAATAGAGGAGAATAGTTCTGTCAGTGAACATATACTCAGAATGTCTGGGTACCACAACCAGTTGACTCAACTGGGAGTTAATCTTCCCGATGATAGTGTCATTGACAGAGTTCTTCAATCACTTCCCAAGCTACAAAAGCTTCGTGATGAACTATAATATGCAAGGGGTGGATAAGACAATTCCCGAGCTCTTCGCAATGCTAAAGGCTGCGGAGGTAGAAATCAAGAAGGAGCATCAAGTGTTGATAGTCAACAAGACTACTAGTTTCAAGAAAAAGGGCAAAGGGAAGAAGGGGAACTTCAAGAAGAACGACAAGCAAGTTGCTGCTCAAGTGAAGAAGCCCAATTCTAGACCTAAGCCTGAGACTGAGTGCTTCTACTGCAAAGGGACTGGTCACTAGAAGCGGAACTGCCCCAAGTATTTGGTGGATAAGAAGGATGGCAAAGTGAAAGGTATATTTGATATACATGTTATTGATGTGTACCTTACTAATGCTCGTAGTAGCACCTGGGTATTTGATACTGGTTCTGTTGCTCATATTTGCAACTCGAAATAGGGGCTACGGATTAAACGAAGATTGGCTAAGGACGAGATGACGGTGAGCGTGGAAAATGGTTCCAAAGTCGATGTGATCGCCGTTGGCACGCTACCTCTACATCTACCATCAGGATTAGTTTTAGACCTGAATAATTGTTATTTGGTGCCAGCATTCAGCATAAACATTATATTTGTATCTTATTTGATGTGAGATGGTTATTCATTTAAATCAGAGAATAATTGTTATTCTATTTATATGAGTAATATGTTTTATGGTCATGCACCCTTGATGAGTTGTCTATTTTTGTTGAATCTCGATAGTAGTGATACACATATTCATAGTATTGAAGCCAAAATATACAAGTTTAATAATGATAGTGCAACTTATTTGTGGCACTACCGTTTAGGTCATATTGGTGTAAAGCGCATGAAGAAACTCCATGCTGATGGGCTTTTGGAATCACTTGATTATGAATCACTTGATGCTTGCGAACCATGCCTCATGGGAATGATGACTAAGATTCCGTTCTCCGGAACAATGGAGCGAGCAACAGACTTATTGGAAATAATGCATACTGATGTATGTGTTCCGACGAGTGTTGATGCTCGCGGTGGGTATCGTTATTTTTTGACCTTCAAAGATGATTTGCGCAGATATGGGTATATCTACTTAGTGAAACATAAGTCTGAAACATTTGAAAGTTCAAAGAATTTCAGAGTGAAGTGGCAAATCATCGTAACAAGAAAATAAAGTTTCTACGATCTGATCGTGGAGGTGAATATTTGAGTTATGAGTTTAGTCTTCATTTAAAACAATATGGAATAGTTTCGCAACTCACGCCACCTAGAACACCATAGCGTAATGGTGTGTCTGGACGTCGTAATCGCACTTTATTAGATATCGAGCGATCTATGATGTCTCTTACTGATTTACCGCTATCATTTTGGGATTATGCTTTAGAGACGGTTGCATTCACGTTAAATAGGGCAGCATCTAAATCCATTGAGACCACACCATATGAACTCTGGTTTGGCAAGAAACCCAAGTTGTTGTTTCTTAAAGTTTGGGGTTGCGATGCTTATGTGAAAAAGCTTCAACCTGATAAGCTTGAACCCAAATCAAAGAAATGTGTCTTCATAGGATACCCAAAGGAGACTATTGGGTACACCTTCTATCACAAATCCGAAGGCAAGATATTCGTTGCTAAGAATGTATCCTTTCTAGAGAAGGAGTTTCCCTCGAAAGAAGTGAGTGGGAGGAAGTAGAACTTGACGAGGTAACTGTACCTTCTCCCTTATTGGAAAGTACTTCATCAAAAAAATCAATTCCATTGATTCCTACACCAATTAGTGAGGAAGCTAATAATGATGATCATGAAACTTCTGATCAAGTTACTACCGAACCTCGTAAGTCAACCAGAGTAAGATCCGCACCAGAGTGGTACAGTAATCCTGTTCTGGAGGTCATGTTACTTGACCATGACGAACCTATGAACTATGAGGAAGCGATGATGAGCCCAGATTCCACGAAATGGCTTGAGGCCATGAAATCTGAGATGGGATCCATGTATGAGAACAAAGTATGGACTTTGGTTGACTTGCCCGATGATCGGAAAGCAATAGAGAATAAATAGATCTTCAAGAAGAAGACTGACGCTGACGGTAATGTTACTGTCTACAAAGCTCGACTTGTTGTGAAAGGTTTTCGACAAGTTCAAGGAGTTGACTACGATGAGACCTTCTTACCCATAGCGATGCTTAAGTCTGTCTGAATCATGTTAGCAATTGCCGCATTTTATGATTATTAAATTTCGCAAATGGATGTCAGAATTGCATTCCTTAATGGATATCTTAAAGAAGAGTTGTATATGATGCAACCAGAAGGTTTTGTCGATCCAAAAGGTGCTAGCAAAGTGTGCAAGCTCCAGCGATCCATTTATGGACTGGTGCAAGCCTCTCGCAGTTGGAATATACACTTTGATAGTGTGATCAAAGCATATGGTTTTATACAGACTTTTGGAGAAGCATGTATTTACAAGAAAGTGAGTGGGAGCTCTGTAGCATTTCTGATATTATATGTGGATGACATATTGTTGATCGGAAATGATACTCAATTTCTGAATGGCATAAAAGGATACTTGAATAAGAATTTTTCAATGAAAGACCTCGGTGAAGCTGCTTATATATTGGGCATCAAGATCTATAGAGATAGATCAAGACGCTTAATTGGACTTTCACAAAGCACATACCTTGATAAAGTTTTGAAGAAGTTCAAAATGGATTAGTCAAAGAAAGGGTTCTTGCCTGTGTTACAAGGTGTGAAGTTGAGTCAGACTCAATGCCTGACCACTTCAGAAGATAGAGTGAAAATGAAAGGCATTCCCCATGCCTCGGCCATAGGTTCTATCATGTATGCAATGCTATGTACCAGACCTGATGTGTACCTTGCTATTAGTTTAGCAGGGAGGTACCAAAGTAATCCAGGAGTGGATCACTGGACAACAGTCAAGAACATCCTAAAATACCTGAAAAGGACTAAGGATATGTTTCTCGTTTATGGAGGTGACAAAGAGCTCGTCGTAAATGGTTACGTCGATGCAAGCTTTGACACTTATCCGGGTGATTCTAAGTAGTAAACCGGATACGTATTTATATTAAATGGTGGAGCTGTCAGTTGGTGCAGTTCCAAGCAGAGCATCATGGCGGGATCTACGTGTGAAGCGGAGTAAATAGCTGCTTCGGAAGTAGCAAATGAAGGAGTCTGGATGAAGGAGTTCATATCCGATCTAGGTGTAATACCTAGTGCAACGGGTCTAATGAAAATCTTCTGTGACAATACCGGTGCAATTGCCTTGGCAAAGGAATCCAGATTTCACAAGAGAACCAAGCACATCAAGAGACGCTTCAATTCCATCCACGATCAAGTCAAGGAGGGAGACATAGAGATTTGCAAGATACATACAGATCTAAATGTTGCAGACCCGTTGACTAAGCCTCTCTCACGAGCAAAACATAATTAGCACCAAGACTCCATGGGTGTCAGAATCATTACTATGTAATCTAGATTATTGACTCTAGTGCACGTGGGAATATGCCCTAGAGGCAATTATAAAGTTGTTATTTGTATTTCCTTATATCATGATAAATGTTTATTATTCATGTTAGAATTGTATTAACCAGAAACTTAGTACATGTGTGGGTACATAGACAAACAGAGTGTCCCTAGTATGCCTCTACTTAACTAGCTCGTCAATCAGAGATGGTTAAGTTTCCTAGCCATAGACATGTGTTGTCATTTGATGAATGGGATCACATCATTAGAGAATGATGTGATGGACAAGACCCATCCATTAGCTTAGCGTAATGATCGTTTAGTTTTACTGCTATTGCTTTCTTCATGACTTATACATGTTCCTCAGACTATGAGATTATGCAACTCCCGAATACCGGAGGAACACCTTGTGTGCTATAAAACATCACAACATAACTGGGTGATTATAAAGATTCTCTACAGGTGTCTCCAATGGTGTTTGTTGAGTTGGCATAGATCGAGATTACACTACAAAAAAATACACTTCCGTGATGATACGTGTTTGTCACAGTAGGTAACGTTTTCTGTCATGCATGTACATCCATGACAAATTTATGACAAGATCAAGATAGTCATGCCTATGCTGTCATAGAAGTGTTCCATGACATTACCAAAATTATCATCATGGAAGTGTCCACTTCTATGACGATAAATCGCGCGTCATGGAAGTTCTTTCGTCAAGGGTGACCAACACGTGGCATCCACCATAATGGGATGCCGTTAAGCTATCGGGTCCAGTTTTGGATCTGATAACCCGTTAACAACCCGGACCAATGGGAATTTTCCACGTGTAAAATTCTCATTGGCCAGAGGAAACACGTGTCAGCTCAACGTTCGGATAGATGTCATCCACTCATTGGACATGAGGCGCCTATGATACGTCGACACGTGGCAAGGCCCAACAAAGGCCCATTCCGGTGAAAAGGCCGGCCCGTTTGACTTGGTTAAAAGGTAACGGGCCAGCCCACGGAAGGCCTATTAACGGCCTGTTCGTATATAGCCCATTTACGGCCCGCTTACTACTGGCACGTTACGGCCTATCGGAATTAAGCCCAGTAGCTTCATCTGGGCCGTCCAATATGATTCTAGCCCGTTGTAACTTCTGGCCCATGTATGGCCCATGATGTCTTTTGGCCCATATGAGGCCCTTTGTAACTCTTGGCCCATTAAAGGCCCGAGATAAAACTAGCCCATAATGAACAGTGTATCGCTTTATACCCATTAACGGCCCATTATTCTGTCGGCCGTTTCCAGCCCGTGTTAACTTTTGGCCTTCTAAGGGCTTATTTATTCTTGGGCTCATTTCTAGAATTCGGTTAGATACGGTCCGTTACTGGCCTGTCCGTTTGTGGGCCAAATACAACCTGTGGTTACATTTGGCCCGTTTGTGGCCCGTTAGCTTGTTGAGCTATTTTCATAGCGTTATCAAATACGGCCTATTAACGGCCCGTTATGGTCCACGAATAGTACGGCCCATGTTTAGCGAAATGATTATACGCCCCGTAGAAGGCCCATGGATCCTACGACCCGTAGAAGACCAATGGATCCTATGGCTCGTAGAAGGCCCATGGATCATACGGCCCGTAGAAACTCCATGGATCCTACGGCCTGTAAAAGGCCCATGGATCCTACGGCCCGTAGAAGGCCCATGGATCCTACGGCCCGCAGGAGGCCCATGGTTACAACAGTCCGTGTGTTGCCATGATTATTGTGGCCTAGTTACCAAAACTAGGTTATTATGGCCACTAAAAATGCAGAAAAAGAACTGCAGTGACTACAAGCAAACAACTAAAGAAGACAATAAGGAAATAAATAAGCAAGCAACCAACGCGAGCCTATTACAGCTATTACACATATTACATCCATTGGGCGTCAAAGTTCGCCACCAGTGCAAATATAGGGAACAAAGCAGCATATTACATACACTGGCCGTCAAAATTGGGCACCAGTACAAATAAACGCAGCAGCAAAACAAGTCCATAACTGAAAAAACTTCAGAAGAGCTCAAGAAACGTTATCCTGGGTATCCACCATGCTGGCAATAAGCTTAGCAAGATTATTAGCTTTGTCCTATTTGGCGCTAAAATCCTCCAACGCTTGCTGTTGCACCAGAAAGTATGCATCTGAATGCTCCAGAGACTTCCACAATCCTTCCGCTTCTTGTCGCAGCACAGTTGATCGATGTATTTCAGCTTGTAGTTGAGACTCAAGAAACCGAACTGATTCAGACAGTGAGTTTGAATAGCTTGTGCAAGTGGTAGTGGCCAGTAACTCGAACAGTAAACCAAGACAGAACTTTGGGGTTGCCTCACTGTCTTCAAGATAGTTTTCCTTAGCTGTTTTATCAGCTTTGTTGGAGACCAACAAGGATGACTCATGATCCTGAACCTTATCTGCATTACTTCCTTTATCATTTCTTAATAAGGCACTCTTCCCTAATATTCTGTCAGCATTCTAAAAGAAGAAACAAGCAGACACATAATAGGTTTAGCATGTACTAGTATATGAAACTCATTTCGGTGAACCAGTTCATTAGTAAGGTGGACAAGATTAAACTACCAAGTCTTTTATTGCCAAGTAGTACATTATAAAAGCATCAAACAAACATATATCTATGTCCTATGGTCACTGCATTGTCTTGCCAAATCAAAATAGAGACACGGTTCAAATCATATCAGTTCAAGATAAAGCAGCACTGAAAGAATACAAAGCGTGGGAAACTAAATGGCACAACAAGATTTCAGATGGGTACCACGGGTCTACATGTACAACAACACTATTGGCCCTGTTATGATGCTAGTAATGTGCATGATATGAGAAGTCAATTGTATACACAATTGAAATTGAAATCAACAGAGCTATTTATAAGAGCAAACCTATTAAAGAAACATGCGTAAACATACCTGTTGTGCCATTGGAGTTTCCATTGGATAGTTCAATTTAAAAATAAGTTTGTATGAGTAAATACAGTGATACAAGAGCAAAGCAGTATGCACGATAACAATGGAATCTTAAATGAGAACAGTTGTTCTTCAGGTTTAAGCACTTGTTCTACATGAACAGAGTATAGTAAGACACAAGCATATAGTACTTAAAATAAAATGAGCTCATAGAACTTACCACATTCTTGGTTCAGGACCAGTAAAGAACAAGGCATTCCCAGTCATCGTCCAGTAAATGTGTCTCAGGAGAACGTAAGGGAATTTAATGAGTTTCTTTGCCAGTGAAGTACGTTTTCTTAAGGTAATTCCGATACTGCCACCAAGCATTATTGAAGATAGCAGAGGTATTAGCACAGGTTACCTCATCCTGAGTTTTCAAATCAGTCCTTCTCTATAGAGAAAAATGGGAAAAATTTGTTGTATTATAACCATCATGGAGGTAGAATGTATGGGACAAAGCAAAGTAATTGCCATGAATAACATTACTTACACATAACTCCTGGACAAACACCTGCAACTGGCATTTTCCTTCATCTTTAGTATAATATTTCCATGATGGGAAGATACACACATAGGATTTAACAACATCAAATGCGATAGATGCTAAACTATGAATGGTTGGTTGTGCTTCCTCCACAGGAATAGGTGTACTAACTGGTGGAGTTGGGGTTCGTTGTGGTAGTACTGGCGCTTTGGGCACTGGAGCTGCCTTACTAACTACTCTTGTTTGGGAGCTCTATGGTGGAGATGGTGTTGTGTCAATAGGAACTAGGTTACTATCTTCTGGGTTGGGGTTAGATTGGGTGAAGCTGGTTCTCTGTCCATCGCAGTAGGGGTAAAATCTGCGAGAGTCTGGGTTATATATGGTAGGGCTGGTTCTCGTTGTAGCGACCAGACCTCAAACGGTCCAATCTCTGTGCTCCGGTGTCATCCCTGGATCAGTAATGCTGACACCACATAGTACTTGAAGGATTTATAACAGAGTAGCAATCACACACTTATTACATCGAGTCTCAAAAGAGAACTTATTACAATAAATATGGCTTAAGGCCATCTAATAATGATAACATCGGAAGGCTTGGAAGATAAGTGAGTCCATCAACTCCAACGACATCACTGAGTATAGAACCACGACCTAAAAAGCACCTTACTCGTCGTCTGAAAAGTCTGCAACATGAACGTTGCAGCCCGAAACGGGTCAGCACAGGGAATATGATGGCAATGTAACACATAGAGAGCAATGAAGGAATAAGACTATACTACATGCATATTTGGCTGGTGGAAAGCTCTATGGTTACAGTTTTGCGTAAAGCCAATTTTTCCCTACTGCAAAGGAATAAATTTTATTTAACTATCATGGTGGTTGTTAAACATTGAGAGTGTAGTCACCCTCTCAATCCCAATTAAGCATCATCATTAAAACCCAACAAAATTATTTAGAGTAACATGATGAGATTCACATGATAATCCAAGTACTAGATACTCAAGATGTCCATAACCGGGGACACGGCTAACCATGATTAGTTTATACACTCTACAGAGGTTTGCGCACTTTTCCCCACAAGACTCGATCTCCTCCGTTGGGATTCTCGCACTACATGGTGTTTGAGAAACGGATGACCGAGACATAGTCTTTAAGAAGCGCTCACACCTTACAAACGGGTAGACCGTTACACCTACTTTCCCCTACATCTGCTAGGCTACCACTGTAAGAGTTCGCACCACTTAGTCAACTATACTAGAGCCCATAGTAGCTTGTGGCTGCACACGGAAGTTTCTAGCATGAATAATCTCATGATCCCTTTGAGCCTGGGTGGCGGTCCAAAAGAAAATCAGGCAATCGCTGGAATACCCAGGTGCCTCAATCCACCCAGATGTGTGTTTAAGTTGACACCTTAGATAAACCATTAATTTAACAAACTCACATCTGTCATGGATTTCACTCACCCAATCCACGTCTACTAGCATAGCATGGCATCATAAGCAAACGTAGAAGTAACTCCCAAAGGTTTGATAATAAAACAGGTGATAGGTACTACCTCATCTACTCCCCAAACCCACAATTTAATTAGATCCTAATCATGCAATGTGTGAGGGTTGATCTAATGTAATAAAAACTGGGTAGTAGGAAGTATGATCAAAGTGTTACTTGCCTTGCTGATGATCTAGGAAACCTAGTGATTCGAAGTAGCAAGCGGCGCACTCCGGGTACTCTATTGCAAACAAACAAGCATACAATAAGTACTCAACTAATGCACAGATAAAACTCAAATAAGAGATCTAACCAGAAAGTTCAACTTAAGAACTTTGGTTGGCAAAAAGAACCAAAACGAGCGAAGCAACGAAAGACAAACGGCAAAAGAAACAAACTTCGTTTACTATTCTGGATCTAGGTAAAATTTTACAGAGGCAAAAACTTGTTTGAGTTGGTTAAACGGAAAGAGGGTTTTGAGACGAAACTCCAGGCGCTTGAATCGCCTGATTCTGATAAACGAGCGAAAAGTTAAACTAAAATAAAAATCGGATCAGAAATCGTGATCAGAAAAATCGCGGATTTAATCCGAGAAAAAGAAAAATGACGAACAGATTAACGAACGAACGTTCGTTATCTGGATCTAAACAATGAACGCGTTCGTTAAAACAAATGAACGAGCGAACGCTCGCTAAATAAACTAAACCAAAAAAACCGATCTATCTAAAAAAACTGAAAAAAAATCGGGGCGGCTCGACCTCGTCGGCGGCGAACTCCGGCGGCGGCGGGGCGGCGGCGGTGGCTGGCGGCGGCTAGGGTTTGCGGGCGGGGCGCGGCTTGGGCTGGGGCTGGGGCGGCCCGGGGCGCGGCTATATAAAGCCCCGACCAGGCAGAGTCCTGGCCGGACACGGCCCAAGGTCGGTTCGGACTTTTTTTTTAAATAATTACGCTCAGAAAAAAACTAAAGGAGTACTAAATGGACTCCAAAAATCCCGAAATAAATTTCCCCGGGCTTCTAAAATCAAGCCGCACAGGATGGACATTTATTTGGGGCCTAAATGTAATTTTGCAAAATGCGCATTTTTCCTACATTCTAATAAAATAGCAAATAAAACCAAAATAAAATCTTATTTAATTTTATTATTAAATCCTCAATATTTCTTTGTTTTGGGAAAGTCATTTTATTCCCTCTCTCATGTTTTGATAATAGAAATAATTGAAGATAAAATAAATAAAATCAAATGATCCTATTTGCAAAATTTGAGAAAACTCAAATATGAAAATAATGAAATCCCCAACTCTCTCCGAGGGTCCTTGAGTTGCGTAGAATTTCTAGGATCAACCAAGATGCAAATAAAATATGATATGCAATGATGGTCTATTGTATAACATTCCAAATTGAAAATTTGGGATGTTACAAACCTACCCCCCTTAAGACGAATCTCGCCCTCGAGATTCGGGTTGGCTAGAAAATAGGTGAGGGTTGTCCTTCAGCAATTCTTCCTCTCGTTCCCAGGTGGCTTCATCCTCCGTGTGGTGGCTCCACTGAACCTTGCAAAACTTGATAACCTTGCTGCGGGTGACTCGGCTGGCATACTCAAGAATCTTGACTGGTTTGTCCTCATAGGTCAAATCACTGTCCAATTGAATCGCTTCCAGCGGCAGTGTGTCTCTCAGCGGTATATCAGCCATCTCTATGTGGCACTTCTTCAAGTGGGAAACGTGGAATACGTCGTGAACTCCTGACAATTCTTCGAGCAATTCCAACTTGTAGGCTACTTCTCCCATACGCTCCAAAACTTTGTATGGTTCTACAAAACGTGGCGCTAACTTTCCCTTAACTCCAAAGCGCTTAACTCCCCGAAGTGGAGATACTCAAAGATAAACTCGGTCTCCGACTTCGTAAACTATCCCCTTGCGTTTAGAATCTGCGTAGCTCTTCTGCCTGGATTGGGCTACCTTGAGCCTATCGTGAATCAATTTCACCTTCTGTTCAGACTCCTTAATCAGATCCGGTCCAAACGACTGGCGATCTCCAACCTCATCCCACGACAATGGGGTCCTGCACCTCCTTCCGTACAAGGCTTCGAAAGGGGTCATCTTCAAACTGGATTGATAACTGTTGTTATAAGAGAACTCTGCATATGGCAAATTCTCGTCCCAACTAGATCTGTAATCTAGCGCACAAGCTCTCAGCATATCCTCCAAAATCTGATTGACTCTTTCGGTCTGTCCATCTGTCTGTGGACGGAAAGCTGTACGTAACTCTAGCCTGGTACCCAAAGTTTCATGCAGCTGATTCCAAAACTTTGAGGTAAACTGGGTTCCTCTATCTGATACAATGCTCCTTGGAACTCCGTGCAGACATACGATCCTGGTCATGTATATCTTTGCTAGCTTGGCACTAGTATAGGTAGTCTTCACTGGGATGAAATGAGCTACCTTTGTCAAACGATCGACTACAACCCAAATCGAGTCATAGCCTGAACGAGTTCTGGGCAATCCTGTAATAAAATCCATGCCTAACTTATCCCACTTCCATTCGGGTATCGACAATGGCTGTAGTAGTCCTGCTGGCTTCTGATGCTCTGCCTTTACTCTCTGACATACATCACAAACTGGTACATACTCCGCAATATCCTTCTTCATTCCGGTCCACCATAAAGTATCCTTCAAATCCAAATACATCTTGGTATTTCCTGGGTGAATCGAATATGGTGAATCATGGGCCTCTTGCAGAATCAACTTCCTGATCTCCGGGTCGTTGGGCACATAAACACGGTCTTCAAACCATAAGGTATCATGCTCATCCTCATGAAATCCTTTAGCTTTTCCTTTGCTTATTTTCTCTTTAATAGAAGCAACCTCCTTGTCAGTCCTTTGAGCTTCTCTGATCTTATCCATCAAAGTAGACTGAATCTCCAATGCTGCTACATAGCCTCTCGGGACTATCTCCAAACATAGCTCACGAAGATTTTCGGCTAACTCCCTTGGTAAATCTCCCGTCATTAGGGTGTTTACATGACTTTTACGGCTCAGCGCATCGGCTACTACGTTAGCCTTTCCGGGGTGATAATGCAATCTCATATCATAATCCTTGATGAGCTCCAACCATCTCCTTTGCCCGAGATTCAACTCCTTCTACGTGAAAATATACTTCAAACTCTCATGATCCGTGTACACCTCACAATGATTTCCAATGAGAAAGTGTCTCCAAGTATTCAATGCATGCACTATGGCTGCTAACTCCAAATCATGCATGGCATAATTTAACTCATGAGGCTTAAGCTGTCGTGAGGCATAGGAAACAACTATTCCTCCCTGCATAAGCACTGCTCCAAGTCCTCGACGTGAAGCATCGCAATACACCTCATAATCCTTGGTCTGATCTGGCAAAATCAACACGGGTGATGTAACCAAACGTTTCTTCAACTCCTGGAAACTGGCCTCACATTCCTCGGTCCATATGAACTTGGTATCCTTCTTCAACAACTCTGTCATAGGCTTTGCAATCTTCGAGAAATTTTCAATGAATCTCCGATAGTATCCTGCAAGTCCAAGAAAACTCCGGATCTCTCCAACTGTTGTTGGCGCTTCCCAATTTGTCACAGTGTCAACCTTGGTGGGATCTACTGCTATACCTTCTCCGGATATAACGTGTCCGAGAAATCCAACTTACTTCAACCAAAACTCACATTTGTTAAACTTGGCACATAATTGATGTTCTCTGAGCTTACCAAGTACCAAACGCAAATGCTCCTTATGCTCCTCTTCATTCTTTGAGTAAACCAGGATATCATCGATGAACACTACGACGAACTTATCCAAAACTCCATAAATACTTTGTTCATCATGTTCATAAAATATGCAGGTGCATTAGTCAAGCCAAATGACATAATGGTATACTCATTCAGCCCATACCTGGTGGTAAAAGCCATCTTAGGTATATCTTGTTCTCGTATCTTCAACTGATGGTATCCTGATCGCAGATCGATCTTGGAAAATACCTTAGCTCCTTGCAGTCGATCAAACAAATCATTAATCATCGGTAGTGGGTACTTGTTCTAGATGGTTACTTCATTCAATCCTCGATAATCAACAACCATCCTTAACGATCCATCCTTCTTCTCCACTAGAAGTACTGGCGATCCCCAAGGCGAAGAACTTGGGCGAATATATCCTTTATCCAGTAACTCCTTAATCTGCTTCTTAATCTCAACCAAATCCTTTGCGGGCATCCTATATGGTCTCTTAGATATTGGCCCTATGCCTGGCAAAAGCTCAATCAAAAACTCAATATCTCTATCCGGTGGCATGCCTGGCAACTCCTCTGGAAATACATTAGGGAAATCCTTCACTACTGATACTTCCTCCTGCACAACTCCTGTTAACGAATTTACTTGAGTCCTCTTAGGCACATACCGGGATACATACTTGATCCTTCTTCCTTCTGGGGTGGTAAGAAAAATTGACTTACTAGTGCAATCGATGTTTTCTCCATACATCGATAGCCAATCCATACCCAGAATTACATCCAAACCTTGTGATTCCAAAATGATCAAATCTTAGGGAAACACATGCCTATCTATACTCAATGGCACTTGAAAACACCCCTTACTAGCCATATACTCCGCTCCTGGTGAGCTTACTAACATAGGTGTTCTAAGAACTTTGCTGGGCAGGTTATACTTATCCACGAATCCCCTTGATATGTATGAATGCGATGCACCGATATCAAAAAGAACGAGTGTAGTAAATGACTTAACCAAAAACTTACCGATTACTGCATCCGGCTGCTCTTCAACCTCCTCCACGCTAACGTGGTTCACATGTCCCCTGTTGAAAGGGTTCGGCTTCTTCCCAGAGCTTCCATTGCCATTTCCATTCTGGGATTTAGGACATTCATTGGCATAATGTCCGGTCTTCTGGCACTTAAAGCAAGTGACTTGGCTCAGGTCTCTCTTGGCTGGGGTTGATCGGTTGGTGCGGTTCTGGCCATTGCTTCCTCCATTCCCATTACCATTCTTGGTGTCGTTATGATTGTGCGAGCTACCTCCTCCATGGGTATGCTGAAAATATCCTCTCGGTCTAGGGGTAAAACGTGGCTTCTGCTGAGCTCCTAAATTGTACTTCCCTTGTCCATACTTCCTCTTGCGATTCTCAATCTGCTGCTGCTTCCCTTCAATCATAAGATCACTATATACCAACTCCTGGTAGTTGTTGAAGGTTGCTACCATCAACTACATGCTCAACTTATCATTCAATCCTTCCAGAAACTTCTCCTACTTAGCTGCATCTGTGGCAATGTCATCTGGGGCATAATGTGCTAGCTTACTAAAGTCCTCCACATACTGGCCAACTGTCCGTCCTCCTTGGCGCAAGTCGTGAAACTCTCGCTTCTTCATGGCCATAGCTCCTACTGAAACATAGGCAGTACGGAAAGCCTGCTGAAACTGGTCCCATGTGATAGTGTCGATAGGGAAAGTGGCTGTGAAATTCTCCCACCATGATGTTGCGGGTCCGTCAAGCTGATGCGCGGCAAACTTCACCTTTTCCGCATCTGTGCATCCTGCCGTGGTCAACTCCCTTGCTGTCTTGCGGAGCCAATCATCTTCTACTATCGGCTCGGTGCTACTGGAAAACACCAGCGGATTCAGCCTAAGAAAACGGGCTAAGTAATCAATAGGTGGTGGTGGTGGTGGTGGTGGGTTGTTGTTGTTGTTCCCCTGATTCTGGTTCTGGACTAGCAACTACATCAAAGTGTTCTGCTACTGGATCAACTGGGTGAGCTCTGGTGGGAAGGTAAATCCGGGGTCACGTCTCGGAGGCATCTGAGGGTTTAGAAAAGATGAGATTTAAGAATAGAGAGGGGTCTAGAGAGAAAACACTACCCATATGCACATGAGGCAAAAGCAAACAATTCACTTCATTCAATCAAGCAAGGGCATACAATCGATCTAACTATCGCAAAAGTGCTTGGACTACTATATTTACATGGTGGACTACTACTACTGATGAGGTGGTCTACTAAAAATATTCTTCAGTTGCAGACTCCATGATATCTGCTCCAGCTTCATCAACATAGTCATCATCGTCATCATCTGGATCCGTGTCGGTGTCGTCGATGATGATGTAGTCTTCCGGGTGAATCTCCTTGGGTTCTTCTTCTTCTACTGGTGTAGGGCCTCCCATGAATATTCCAATCTTCTTGATCAGATCGTCATTCTTCTCCACTAATACTTCGATTTCCGCTTCGTAATCTTCACGTGTAGCCTTGAGTTCTTCCTCCACTTCCTTGATTCTAGTCCTTGCCTTCTTCAGATCTATCATGTCGGCGCACATCTGGTTCTCCTGACGTCGAATGTGCTAGTTTAACTCCTGGATAAAAGCTACAATTGATTTATCCTTCCTGGTGTTGATCATCTCCCAGTGCTCATCTCGGCGCCCACAAATCTGGTAGATAGTATCCTTGAGATCATTGCGGCAAACTTCTCCAATGCGTCCCATGGCGATGTGAGCTGCCATGCTCTTTCCTAGACTCCAGGTTGGTGCATCAAAAGAAAACTCTATGGGCTCAGTGACTGGCATGAACGTCCTTCCTGGAACTTGAACTTGAATCATCCAGCACTCTTCTTCAGGTAAAGTGGCGTTGTAAGTCCCGGTGAAGCTTGGTACTCCTATGTTTAGATATCTAGTGATTTCCTTCAAGTGACGTCTAATGGGTGTATCTTCATCTGGTTGTGTGAACTTGTTCCTTGCATCCGCCATCCTAAAAGAGTAGAAAAGATGAGGAGTCAGAATGAGAAGAGTCAGTAGTGATCTAGCGCTTTAGCTTAGGGGTCGTGTCATAGAGTCAGCGTATGCTCTAATACCATCTTGTAGCGACCAGACCTCAAACGGTCCAATCTATGTGCTCCGGTGTCATCCCTGGATCAGTAATGCTGACACCACACAATACTTGAAGGATTTATAACAGAGTAGCAATCACACACTTATTACATCGAGTCTCAAAAGAGAACTTATTACAATAAATATGGCTTAAGGCCATCTAATAACGATAACAGCGGAAGGCTTGGAAGATAAGTGAGTCCATCAACTCCAACGGCATCACTGAGTATAGAACCACGACCTAAAAAGCACCTTACTCGTCGTCTGAAAAGTCTGCAACATGAATGTTGCAGCCCAAAATGGGTCAGCACATGGAAAATGCTGGTAATGTAACACATAGAGAGTAATGAAGGAATAAGACTATACTACATGCATATTTGGCTGGTGGAAAGCTCTATGGTTACAGTTTTGCGTAAAGCCAAATTTTCCCTACTGCAAAGGAATAAATTTTATTTAACTATCATGGTGGTTGTTAAACATTGAGAGTGTAGACACCCTCTCAATCCCAATTAAGCATCATCATTAAAACCCAACAAAATTATTTAGAGTAACATGATGAGATTCACATGATAATCCAAGTACTAGATACTCAAGATGTCCATAACCGGGGACACGGCTAACCATGATTAGTTTATACACTCTGCAGAGGTTTGCGCACTTTTCCCCACAAGACTCGATCTCCTCTGTTGGGATTCTCGCACTACATGGTGTTTGAGAAATGGATGACCGAGACATAGTCTTTAAGAAGCGCTCACACCTTACAAACGGGTAGACCGTTACACCTACATTCCCCTACATCTGCTAGGCTACCACTATAAGAGTTCGCACGACTTAGTCAACTATGCTAGAGCCCATAGTAGCTTGTGGCTGCACACGGAAGTTTCTAGCATGAATAATCTCATGATCCCTTTGAGCCTGGGTGGCGGTCCAAAAGAGAAACAGGCAATCGCTGGAATACCCAGGTGCCTCAATCCACCCAGATGCGTGTTTCAGTTGCCACCTTAGATAAACCATTAATTTAACAAACTCACATCTGTCATGGATTTCACTCACCCAATCCACGTCTACTAGCATAGCATGGCATCATAAGCAAACGTAGAAGTAACTCCCAAAGGTTTGATAATAAAACAGGTGATAGGTACTACCTCATCTACTCCCCAAACCCACAATTTAATTAGATCCTAATCATGCAATGTATGAGGATTGATCTAATGCAATAAAAACTGGGTAGTAGGAAGTATGATCAAAGTGTTACTTGCCTTGCTAATGATCTAGGAAACCTAGCGATTCGAAGTAGCAAGCGGCGCACTCCGGGTACTCTATCGCAAACAAACAAGCATACAATAAGTACTCAACTAATGCACAGATAAAACTCAAATAAGAGATCGAACCAGAAAGTTCAACTTAAGAACTCCAGTTGGCAAAAAGAACCAAAACGAACGAAGCAACGAAAGACAAACGGCAAAAGAAACAAACTTCATTTACTATTCTGGATCTAGGTCAAATTTTACAGAGGCAAAAACTTGTTTGAGTTGGTTAAACGGAAAGAGGGTTTCGAGACGAAACTCCAGGCGCTTGAATCGCCTGATTCTGATAAACGAGCGAAAAGTTAAACTAAAACAAAAATTGGATCAGAAATCGCGATCAGAAAAATTGCGGATTTAATCCGAGAAAAAGAAAAACGACGAACAGATTAACGAACGAACGTTCGTTATCTGGATCTAAACAATGAACGCGTTCGTTAAAACGAACGAACGAGCGAACGCTCGCTAAATAAACTAAACCAAAAAAACCGATCTATCTAAAAAAACCGAAAAAAAATCGGGGCGGCTCGACCTCGTTGGCGGCGAACTCCGGCGGCGGCGGGGCGGCGGCAGGCGGTGGCGGTGGCTGGCGGCGGCGGCTAGGGTTTGCGGGCAGGGCGCGGCTTGGGCTGGGGCTGGGGCGGCCCTGGGCGCGGCTATATAAAGCCCCGGCCAGGCGGAGTCCTGGCCGGACACGGCCCAAGGTCGGTTCGGACTATTTTTTAAATAATTACGCTCAGAAAAAAACAAAAGGAATACTGAACGGACTCCAAAAATCCCGAAATAAATTTCCCCCGGCTTCTAAAATCAAGCCGCACAGGATGGACATTTATTTGGGGCCTAAATGTAATTTTGAAAAATGCGCATTTTTCCTAAATTCAAATAAAATAGCAAATAAAACCAAAATAAAATCTTATTTGATTTTATTATTAAATCCTCAATATTTCTTTGTTTTGGGAAAGTCATTTTATTCCCTCTCTCATATTTTGATAATAGAAATAATTGAAGATAAAATAAATAAAATCAAATGATCCTATTTCCAAAATTTGAGAAAACTCAAATATGAAAATAATGAAATCCCCAACTCTCTCCGAGGGTCCTTGAGTTGCATAGAATTTCTAGGATCAACCAAAATGCAAATAAAATATGATATGCAATTATGGTCTATTGTATAACATTCCAAATTGAAAATTTGGGATGTTACAAACCTACCCCCCTTAAGACGAATCTCGCCCTCGAGATTCGGGTTGGCTAGAAAATATGTGAGGGTTATCCTTCAGCAATTCTTCCTCTTGTTCCCAGGTGGCTTCATCCTCCGTGTGGTGGCTCCACTGAACCTTGCAAAACTTTATAACCTTGCTGCGGGTGACTCGGCTGGCATACTCAAGAATCTTGACTGGTTTCTCCTCATATGTCAAATCACTGTCCAATTGAATCGCTTCCAGCAGTACTGTGTCTCTCAGCGGTAGCCATCTCTGTGTGGCACTTCTTCAACTGGGAAACGTGGAATACATCATGAACTCCTGACAATTCTTCGGGCAATTCCAACTTGTAGGCTAATTCTCCCATATGCTCCAAAACTTTGTATGGTCCTACATGGTGTTTGAGAAACGGATGACCGAGACATAGTCTTTCAGAAGCGCTCACACCTTACAAACGGGTAGACCGTTACACCTACTTTCCCCTACATCTGCTAGGGTACCACTGTAAGAGTTCGCACGACTTAGTCAACTATGATAGAGCCCATAGTAGCTTGTGGCTGCACACGGAAGTTTCTAGCATGGATAATCTCATGATCCCTTTGAGCCTAGCTGGCGGTCCAAAAGAAAAACAGGCAATCGCTGGAATACCCAGGTGCCTCAATCCACCCAGATGTGTGTTTAAGTTGCCACCTTAGATAAACCATTAATTTAACAAACTCACATCTGTCATGGATTTCACTCACCCAATCCACGTCTACTAGCATACCATGGCATCATAAGCAAACGTAGAAGGAACTCCCAAAGGTTTGATAATAAAACAGGTGATAAGTACTACCTCATCTACTGCCCAAACCCATAATTTAATTATATCCTAATCATGCAATGTGTGAGGGTTGATATAATGCAATAAAAACTGGGTAGTAGGAAGTATGATCAAAGTGTTACTTGCCTTGCCGATGATCCGGGAAACCTAGCGATTCGAAGTAGCAAGCGGCGCACTCCGGGTACTCTATCGCAAACAAACAAGCATATAATAAGTACTCAACTAATACACAGATAAAACTCAAATAAGAGATCTAACTAGAAAGTTCAACTTAAGAACTCTGGTTGGCAAAAAGAACCAAAACGAATCTAAAAACGATCTATCTAAAAACGAATCTAAAAAAACTGAAAAAAGCCGGTGAAAACCTAACAGTTTTCTAAAAAAACCGGGGCAGCTCGACCTCGTCGGCGGCGAACTCCGGCGGTGCGGCGGCAGGCGGCGACGGGAGCTGGCGGCGGCGGCTAGGGTTTGCGGGCGGGGCGCGGCTTGGGCTGGGGCTGGGGCAGCCCGGGGCGTGGCTATATAAAGCCCCGGCCAGGCGAAGTCCTGGCCAGACACGGCCCAAGGTCAGTTCGGACTTTTTTTAAAATAATTACGCTTAGAAAAAAAATAAAAGGAATACTAACCGAACTCCAAAAATCCCGAAATAAATTTTCCCCGGCTTCTAAAATCAAGCCGCACAGGATGAACATTTATTTGGGGCCTAAATGCAATTTTGAAAACGCGAATTTTTCCTAAATTCAAATAAAATAGCAAATAAAACCAAGATAAAATCTTATTTGATTTTATTATTAAATCCTCAATATTTCTTTGTTTTGGGAAAGTCATTTTATTCCCTCTCTCATATTTTGATAATAGAAATAATTGAAGATAAAATAAATAAAATCAAATGATCCTATTTCCAAAATTTGAGAAAACTCAAATATGAAAATAACGAAATCCCCAACTCTCTCCGAGGGTCCTTGAGTTGCGTAGAATTTCTAGGATCAACCAAAATGCAAATAAAATATGATATGCAATGATGATCTATTGTATAACATTCCAAATTGAAAATTTGGGATGTTACACTAGTGCATGTACAACCGGGGTGTTATCTCCACCAAGAGGTAGCACTATTTTATTTGAAGACCGTGTTTTTACTCCGCTAGATACTGCCATCACCCGCTCCAATTCAAATGGCTGAAAAACAGGAAACATAATTGAATGTACAAACATTGTATGAGAGACGGATGCAATAGATAGTGTGGAAAAAAGAGGTCATTAAATAATTGACATGTATATTGTTTAAGTAAAATGGATAGCATGACATAATTTCACATATATGATGTCTATCTGAACTGGATAGCATAGCATAACATAATTCAAAGATATGATGACTAACTAAACAGGATCGCATGACATAATTCACATACATGTTATCTAAGTAACCAGGATCACATGATTTTATTCACATATGTGATTTATATGCTAAGTAGAGGGCATTCGCATATATGATGTCTGAACTAATAACATGGTGTTGAATATTGTGTATATGATGTCTAAACTATGCAATGCAAGACACCATATGCATGATATGAGTAGTAGAACCGTGCCAAGTTAGAGCATACACCTCGTTGGGGGAATGGGACTGGTCATCTGTCTCTGAATCCATCTCTAAGGAGCTACCGGGACCCAGCAAGAGATCTGCTTCGATAGGTAGCACTGTCTGCTCTGAAGGCCTTGTTTTCACTCCAGATTTTTCCATCACCCACTCAAATGGTTGATTCACAGGAAGAGTAGTTTAATGTACAAACATTGTCGACAAATGGAAATTTAATGAAGAAAAGGATGGGCTAGATATCATTCGAATATATGATGTCTGGTTAAACAGGATGGCATTGCACATTTCACATATATCATGACTGGCTAAAAGACATGAGACTGCATAATTCCATATATGATATTGAAACTAAACAGGTGGCATTACAGAACATGTCTAAACTAAGCAGATGACATATATGATGTCGAAAGTAGGCACTGCAAGGCAACATATGCATGCTATGACTAACATCATCATGCCAAGTTAGAGCAAACACCTTGGGGTAAATAGGAGTGGTCAGCTGCGTCTAAATCCGCCTCAGAACAAATATCTTCCTCTGGATTACAAGCTGGAGAGGGAGGAGGTTTTCTATTGAACCCACCATGGAGCGCTGTCTGCATGACATTGTATTGCCACACAAAACTCTTCTCTTTTTCTCTACATGTTCAGCATGACTGTGTACAATATCTGACATGCATAAAAAAATATAGTGAGATTATGTAAGGAGAGCATGCAAAAATCTAGAGTAATGGTAACAACCAGTGGATGGATCCAAAAATAATGATAGCGGGCTGATGGTTGCTTTAATTTAATAAAAAAACAGATGATGATTGCTTTACTATTTGTTTCCCACCCAAGATGAACAACATAGGCATACCCTATGTGAACCAGATATTAGACAGAGATACTATTCATTGTTACCTCGATATGTGCCCCACAACTAATTTAGAACTCAAGTTTGAACATCAATTTGGACCTGACTTAGAGTCTAACAGGTGAACAGGACAATAAAGTAGCAGGTAATATTAAGCAATGCATAACATAAGCAGAAACAAAAGAGTGTGGCCTCTCTTGTGGACCTGTGTACTCCTCAGGTTCATCTGCTAAGTCGATGATGGTGATGCCGTTGCGGTGGGTGCCGGTGGCAGGGAAGGATATATGAGGCGGCGAAAGACGGTCAGGAGTCGTGATGTCTGGTTTGGTGGATGCTTCTGTCGATGGAGCAGCTCAGGTGAGGTGGACGATGTCGCAGCAGGAGCAGGACAAACCACACAAAGTTTTCTTCGACACCTACCTGTAACTGAAGTAATTATGTAAGGGCTCATTTGGCTTGCATGATTCTAAAAACGCAGGGATAGGAGGAAAAACACCGGAATAGGATAGGAATGCACATGGGAAACAAAGCATTTGTGAACACAGGATTTTTGTCAACTTGGGTGTTTGGTTCACAAGAAAAGGAGGAGCAGAGGAATGCAAAGAAACATTGCCAAAATAAAGTAAAACCTTATGAAACCGTGTATAGTTAGAATGTTATTCTGCCAATAATGCACTTGGTCTTATTTTCATGCATAGGATTTTGAAAAGTAGGTCCAGGTGGATGTTTTGCTCCATTCCTTTCAACAAAATGCATGAATAATTGAATAGTAGAGTGCCATAGGAAAATTTCCTATTGCTATGTTTTTCCATTGAACCACAATAGCCCTAATGGATCGACATGAATGTAGAGTAATAAGTGATGTGACAAGTGTACAACCTCTTTGCTGTAGCCGTGTCGACCTCGACATCATTGGGTTAGTCGCTGAAGAAGTTGAGGCAGAGGTGGTTGTCGGAGGTGTGGAGGAAGATCTAAGGAATCTATAGACGGCGTCCAGGGCACTGCTCTGTTGTGATGGATCGTTTCGTCCTTGGAGCAGCTCTGATGAGCCATAAGACGTCAAGGCTGAAGCAGCACAAGACATACATCATTAATCTCAAGTGGGATTCTAATAGCATCTACAATAGATGATGTAAAATGCATTGCCAAAAAGTGATAGATGTAAAATTTACATCACCAAAAAACACCTGACTACAACAGATGAGGTAAAAACTGTTGACTCTGAACTTAACTGTCAAAACTGAAATTTACTGTGGAATCTGAATGTTACTATCGAAACTGAACGCAATGGTAGCAGAGAGGCACTTCACATGGGATAGTTTAGGGAGGGCGTGCAGTTCATGTTCAACCTGCACCCCCCCTAAGCTGCCAGCCACCACCGTCCAAACCCCGCGCCGCCTCGCCGCCTAAAAACAACTCCCCACCGCCGCCTCGCCACCCCGAAACAACTCCCCACCGCCGGTCCGCCGCCTCGCCGCCCCGAAACAACTCCCCATCATCGGTC
>NC_057803.1:98372947-98376786 GCF_018294505.1 Triticum aestivum
ATGAGCAGCACCCCACCCAGAACCCTAAGATACATAGTGGGGTACCTCTCCGGCGAGCCCCCCTCCCCGTTGCGGGTGGTTCTTCCTTAACTCCGGCGAGACCCACCATCCCCTGAAAATCAACTGACCCAAAAGTTGATTCAGCCGACTGAAGTGTAGCTAAATCAGAGCAGAGCAGCAGTACGAGCGAGGGGGAGAGCAGCAGTACGAGCACGAGAGCGAGAGCCAGAGCAGCAGCAGCGCGAGCAAGCGAGCAAGAGCCCGGACAATAGCAGCAGCGCGAGCGAGCGAGCGAGAGCCGGAGCAGCAGCAGCTAGGCGAGCGAGAGCCGGAGCAGCAGCAGCTGGGCGAGTGAGCGAGCGAGAGCCGGAGCAGCAGCAACAGCGCGAGCGACCGAGCGACAGCCAGAGTAGCTCCTTGGAGCAGCCACGATAGACGAGGCGATCGTCAGAGCAGCTCCTTGGAGGTGGAGGACGGGGTGGCTGAACCGGCGAGGTGTAACACCCATGATGCGGCTATATCTCCCACGTGTCGGAGCACGACTTAGAGGCATAACCGCATTGTAGGCATGCCGCAAGAGGGGTAATCTTTACACATCCCATGTACTGAATAAGAAAGGGATAAAGAGTTGGCTTACAATCGCCACTTCACACAATACATAAATATAGCATTACATCATCCAGAATACAATCAAGGTCCGACTACGAAACCAAAGAAAGAAAGATAACCCCTAATGCTAGATCCCCGATCGCCCCGACTGGGCTCCACTACTGATCAACTGGGAACGAAACAACTCAACGCACACGATCTTCATCGAGCTCCTCCTTGAGCTCAGTTGCGTCACCTGCACGGAAACATCGGCACCTGCAAACTGGTCTTGGAAGTAATTTGTGAGTCACGGGGACTCAGCAATCTCACACCCTCGCAATCAATACTATTTAAGCTTATGGGTAGGGAAAAGGTAGTGAGGTGGAGCTGTAGCAAGCACTAAGCATATATGGTGGCTAACTTACGCAAAAGAGAGCGAGAAGAGGAGGCAAAGCACGGTCATGAACTAGAAGTGATCAAGAAGTGATCCTGAAACTACTTATGTTCAAGCATAACTCCAACACCGTGTTCACTTCCCGGACTCCGCCGAAAAGAGACCATCACGGCTACACACGCGGTTGATGCATATTAATTAAGATAAGTTTCAGGTTCTCTACAACCGGACATTAACAAATTCCCATCTGCCCATAACCACGGGCACGGCTTTCGAAAGTTCAAATCCCTGCAGAGGTGTCCCAACTTAGCCCATCACAAGCTCTCACGGTCAACGAAGGATATTCCTTCTTCCAGGAAGACCCAATCAGGCTCGGAATCCCGGTTGTGATGTGAATATTGGCGTTGATCTTCTAACCATTGAGATGCATTAGCAGCCATGGTAGTTTCATTTGTATTTGATGGAATGTTGTAACGAGATAATCTTGAGGCAAGAGGACACATGAATCCTAAGTAGAAACCTTTTTTTCCTGCGGGAACCAAAGTTGAAACCTTCATACCATCATAGTACAATTTCATTAAAATTATTCGTACATATAAACAAATCCTGAAGGATTGATAGCAATGCCAGAAACAATTCAACTTCATTTCACCGACATGTGGGACATCCCTCATCCATCTCCACCTGCCATGCAGCAATATTGAGTGCACAACTGCAGGGAAAGATTCACCCTAGTCGTTGCGCCGCATTAATAATGACTAGTGAGCAGTCAAATCACACAGCCCCACCTTCGCCACAGTAATTTGCTCGGACGAAGCAACCATCATTTCTCTGTTCCTTGAATCCGTTGCTACTCCCGTATTCCCAGAGTAATAAGTTGCTCGGGCGAAGCAACCATCACTTCACCTTTCCCACAGTAAGTACCTCCTTGGGCCCACTAAAAAATCACTTTTATCTCTCCATAAAGTGCATTTATTGTCAATATAACCCTGTCATCAAAACACCTCTTTGGCTATAGTTAGTTCAGGGTTAGTCATGAGTTAGTCTAACCTCTAGCTAAGTTAGAGTATCCAAACAGGAGCAGTATAGGACATGCAAGTTGCTCAAAGCATATAGTCAAATTCGTATGTGAAAGGATCTTTTTTCTTTTTCAAAACGGAACGTGAAAGGATCTTTTTAGAATGCTCCTGCATGTCGCTAACATGTGATGATTTAACCGACCTCAATAGACGGCAAAAACGCCAGCCTGCCGCACTTTGAGAGAGACGAGGAGCGAGAAGCGAACGGGCTGGTGGATCTTTCCGTACATGCTCGTGTGCGTGCTTTTCCATCGGTGCTAGCTCTAAGGCCGAGGCTGCGGTCATCTTCGTCCCCGGCTAGTCGTTGAGCAACGACGGCAAAGAGGTGTTGCAAGAGATGCATAGGCGCCGTTGTGTGCGAGCTTCGCCGTAGCACGATGAACCGAACGTCACCGCAGATGGCACACGCCTCCATGCAGTGTGTGTGCATGCATGTGTTATTCACATGCATTCTGCGGCTGAGTGTGTGTGCATGCATGTGTTGTGTACGTGCGTTGTGTGCTCCATGTTATGTGCATTTGTGCATGAGTTGGATCGACATGAATTAGTGCGTTGGCGTGTGTACATGTGTGGCTGCATGCGTCCTGTACATGCGTGGCTTCTTGCGTTTTTATCAATATAAACTAATAAAATATCTTCAACTTAGCATCCTGATGTATCGTCTCTAGTGGTTAGTGAAGAGTTCATGTTCTTTTATTTGTTTATAGGCGGGCAAGCGGCAAAAAATAGGGGGAAACACGCAAGGTTCCTTGCAGACGCTCCACCGTGAGGTTCCTTGCTCCTTCTCGGTCATCGGGAATCTATGTTCTTCCACTCTTTTTTACGTGAGCTTTGTTCATCCTTTTTCCAACACGCGAGACATCTAGCATCAAGGTGCACGTGTCATGCAAGAAAATTGAGATAATCATATAAGTAGTGAGTAAGTGAGTCATGCACTTCGATGGCACCTACTCCTATACGCAATATTTTTTCTCCTCGATGGCACGTGAATAGTGCATGTACTCAACGACAAAGCACGGGATGGTAGCCATGACATGGTCGGCCCTTTTTTGGATAGAGTAGGTACAAAATAACTTTGATGTGTCCCTGTAACACCCCGGATGTGATTTACCCAATATGTACTCCAACTCTTGCCGTTTCCGACGTTAAGTTATTTTATTTTCTCGGGTTCGGGTTTTTGTCTCCGTGTGTTGTTATCATTGTCATGCATCTCATATCATGTCATCATGTGCATTGCATTTGCATACGTGCTCATCTCATGCATTCGAGCATTTTCCCCGTTGTCCGTTTTGCATTCCGGCGCTTCGTTCTCCTCCGGTGGTCATTTCAACCTTTCTTTCGTGTGTGGGGATTAAACATTTCCCGGATTGGACCGAGACTTGCCAAGCGGCCTTGGTTTACTACCGGTAGACCGCCTGTCAAGTTTCGTACCATTTGGACTTCGTTTGATGCTCCAACGGTTAACCAAGGGACCGAAAAGGCCTCGTGTGTGTTGCAGCCCAACACCCTTCCAATTTGGCCCAAAACCCACCTAAACCTTCTCCATCATCTAGAGCGTTCAATCACGATCGCGTGGCCGAAAACCGCACCTCATTTGGACACTCCTAGCTCCCTCTATGCCTATATATACCCCCCCATTCCAAATCCGGATCTCTCCTCTTCGAAACCCTAAAATCCCAGATCCGCCGCGCCGGACAATGTCCGCCCCGGGCCGGACACACCACGCCGCCACGCCCAGCCAGTGAGAGGCCGCCACCTGTCCCGCGCGGGGCCTCCCT